>NC_041383.1:367086505-367108920 GCF_002162155.2 Triticum dicoccoides
GGGGGGCGTGGGATTAACTGCGCCCACTCCCCCACGGCCTGCGATTATCGTGCCTTGATGGCGAGTGGGAATCGCCGCCGGAAGACGTGCGGTTGGTTTCGAGCCACGGAAGATCCGCGCACGGGCCGAGGCGCGGAAGTGGTGGGACCTGGCCTGCAGCAGCGTCCCGTCGCGCGCGTGGGCTGGCAGGCCCTTCTAGCCGAAGGGAGCCACACGGTGCGCGGGTGGCGGGCGGCCAGCCCGCCGCTTGGCTGGTGCACCACCTGTGTTCCCGCCTTAGGAATTTGGGAAGGCTTCGCCGAGAAGACACGCGCAAGGGAAGCCGTCTCCTAGCTGACGGCTCTTCGAGATAGGAAGCTGGCCGAGCTTCTCGTTTCCCCCTTCAGCCGTGAAGCCCAACCAGCTTCAGGGACTACTGTCGGAGTAAATGACCATGGGTAGCCTAGTCGGCTCCCTTTGGCCCTCAGAAAAAACAATGGGCCGACGGAGCCTTGAGGCGCCCAAGACACGGGGCCGCCTTCTTCCGGCCAGCTATCGCTTAGGCCGACTAGCGGAAGGCGGCCCGGTCGTAAACAATCTTCGGGGGACGCCACAGCAGGGCCGACTCCAAGAAAGCAGGCCCATGAAGGGCCGGCTCCAAGAAAGCCGGCCCATGAAGGCCCGGCTCCAAGAAAGCCGGCCCATGAAGGACCGGCTCTGAGAAAGCCGGCCCATGGCAGGCGGCCATGGGCCGTACCCTATAGTCAACCCCCCATAACAGTGACGAGACGAGGCGTGGCTACAGTGGACCCTACCACCCCCGAATCTCGGAGCAAGCATGGCTACAGTACGCCATACATGGCAGACATCTCCAGTCCGGCGAGGCACTGCTGCCATGCGAATCATGACGCCATCCACGACGGGCCGCTGGTACGGCCCAGAGGCGGCGGGCCCCTTCGGTCAGAGAGACAACCGAATGCGGCCTGGCCTCCCCTAGCCGGCCTAAGGCCAGGCTGGCTTCCTGCAGCCGGCTTGCTCCCCTCCCCGGGGCGCGTGCACCATTAAGCAGACAAGACGAGGTAAGGCTACAGTGAGCGCCCGCAAGGCGGCGGCACTGTAGCCATGCTTACCTCGACAAAGCCCTCGTCATCAGAGGCGAGGCGATAGTAACCAGCCCCCGACAAGACCCCCCAAGCGGTGGGGCCGGTAGCCAGCGGGACCCACCAGTCGGCGGGCCCCAGAAGCCGGCGGACGTAGACGCTGACAGCCCGGGCCCACGCCCAGGACGGATTACCATTGTACCCCCGGGGGGTAGGCCTATATAAACCTCCCGGGACACCCATGCAAAGGGTTGATCTCAGAGAGTTTTAGACACTACCATAGGGAGAGAAGAGAGCTAGCCTTTCCATGCTTCCTCCTTCCACCGAACAGCT
Organism: Triticum dicoccoides; assembly: GCF_002162155.2. Taxonomy (NCBI): domain Eukaryota; kingdom Viridiplantae; phylum Streptophyta; class Magnoliopsida; order Poales; family Poaceae; genus Triticum; species Triticum dicoccoides. The sequence goes on from NC_041383.1 coordinate 367,087,918, forward strand.
CAAGGAGCCTCTTGTAGCTTCTTATCGATCTAGTGATCATGCGGAGACCCTGCAAAGTAGTAGTAGGGGTATTATCTCCACAGAGAGTCCCCAACCTGGGTAAGATCCGCCGGCGTGCATGTCTTCGCCTTATCCCGTTTCCAGGCACCGGCGATTTCTTACTGGCTCCCACAATGATAAGCCATCCGTTGGCATATGTCGTACCTACCACCCGACAAATCCCCTTGTGCTGACTGCTAGACCTCCTCTTTGTGTAGCTCCTCTCCCCACCGAACGTAGAAGGGATCACTCCTGCTCCCATAGGTGTTCCTTTTCCCCCAACATCCGCTAGGAGTCGTCACCATCCCGTCAGATGAGAAAGATGCCATCATTTGTGTGGACAAGATGTACAGGAACACGGTCGCGGGAGAGGCTGTGACGGTAGCAGTTCCCGCCAAGGAGAGCAAAGGTAGGAAGCAGGATTGTAGGGCCTCTGGCAAAGAGACCGGGAAGCGTGCCCCCTCCGAGTGCACGACACCTGTTGACGACGTGCCAGAGTGTTCCAACAACAAGGTATCCAAGGTTGCTGCTCCGCAAATGAAAAAGATCCCGACAGGGCTGGCTGGCGTTGATGGTACTTTCACCATCAGCGCCACCCTTGATGACAAATAGGAAAGCGAGCTCATTGCCTTTCTGCGGGCGAATATTGATGTGTTTGTGTTGACACTCAAAAGTGGCACAATCGTAAAATTAGCTTATGCTATATAAAGACTAATTCAAACTTAGGACTGGAGGTCACTCTGGATGGCTCTCTTTAAGAAGATCGAGATGGATTTGAAGATGGTCTAAAACAGAGCTCAGATGCAATAGTTATGACAAGTTCGGAGATGCTAATTTTGGCACCATCTTAAAGAATGGAATGAAACTCAATTAATATTGCCTCTAATGGAAAATGTTTCAACACGAAGTTCTACGTCTCATTGAAATGGTTGATTTTGGTATCAAATCATCTTGATCTGAGGTCGTATGAAAGCTGTGGACGCAAAACAAGGTCAGAAACAGAAGCTGAGTCATTTCGGACCGACCGAGTTGATTTGATCAGTGAGACGGAGTTGGTCCAGAAAATTACCAGAGAGTTGGCAATGTTCACTTGGTGGGACCTAAGCAAACTAATCAGTGAGACCAAGTTGATCCGAGACATTACAGAAAGTTACAGAGAGTTGGCCACGCTCACTCGGTGGGACCGAAGCAAACCAATCGGTGAGATCGAGTTGATCCGGAAAATTGCCAAAAATTCTTATCCGAGTTAGGTTAGGGTTTTTGATGTTTTGGACGTAACTTTTAGTCCTTTTCTTGTACGGAAAGTCCAGTCGCTTCATAAATAGATGACAGGTGACGGCCGATTGAACAACACACAATCGACAAATCAATCTATCATATTTTATCTTTACCTTTACCTTCTCCATTTGTTCTTCTTCTTCTCGTTCTTCATTTGTTCTTTGTTTGCAGAGCGGCGAACCTCGAGGCCCTAGGGGCGATCAGGTTGACCTAGGGTAGCCCATAGCCGTCGCACACCCTGAGGGGGTCCCTCCCGAGCGTGTGTGGTTTCGGGTCTACAAAAACAACCGCCAGATTGCTTGCGTAGCGCGCTTCCAGCTGGGTCTCCTTCGACGTGAGCTGCGGTGCATCACCCCCGGCATCAAGGGTACACGGTGATGTGTTCGTATGCGAACACAATTTTTGGCAACTCCATTGGGGACGAAACTTTGAACGGTCTCTAGTTCGTTCTTGCTACGACGAGATCGTCATCTAGGGTTTGCAATCTACAAAGGTAATATGAATACCCAATTCCTTATTGTAGATGCAAATAATTCATATGGTGTTAATAGATCGTTCAATGAGTATACTCTATCGGCCAACCCTAGTTTTTTCAATCATGCATCAAACTACGTGCAAGGGCCAATTTAAAGTAATGTGCATGCTTCAACTTCGTATGATACTAGTAACATGAGACATATGTATTCCAACTCACATGCATCGGCAACCCAACAAATTCATATGCCCATGAGCAACATGATGAGTTCGGTTAATCAATTTGAAACACCCCAAGTTAGAACTTCTAATAGCATGCAACAAAGTGTTTCACCTTCTTATTCATTGGCAACAAACTTGCAATATGTCAATCGAAACTTGCCGATGGATCAGAGAATTGGCCATGCTACTACTAGCTATTCGACGAGTTACTCGCAACCATCATATGGTACACCTCTTGTTAGTAATTTTTCGGCACCAAATACAACTGTAGATGTTCATAATTCGGCTTCATACCTTCCTGGTCATAGCCGAATAAATGTAAATTTTACAGGAGCAGTTGTGCCCAATATTACAGAAGATGAGGTAGTGGTTGCTGCGTTGAAGAGTTTACCCAAAATAAAAGGATTAGTGATCTTTGCCTTGAAGAACATGATAAGGGGCTAGTTCCTGATTATAATGCAATAAGAGCTAGAGTTTTGCAGGAAGATGAATCTTTGTCAATTGATAAAATCGGCGAGAAAAAATATGGTTCTACAACAATGCATATGCTTTCACCTAGTACATCAAAATATTATACACCCCCTACATAGTTGCAAAGTTTAGGCAACACCCACGTGTCATTGCCGAAAGAATCTAAAATAATTGGGGGGGCAATCATATCCGGAGTCGGCTGAAATTGAGAAAAATATTAAAGCCAATTTTGCAGCTCGTCGCCAGAAACAAATAGAAAAAGAATTTGCTAAGATAAAAGAAGCATTGCCAATTGGTAGTATCAGTGAAAAGAAGGATGATTCGGAACATGAAAGTGCTTCGGTTGAACAAGCCGAATCAAGTAGTATATATTATGAATCCATCAAATCCAAAGAGGCAAGCATTATTGAGAAAGGGCATGGCAGGCATAGCAAAACAACCATGCTCGATTTTTCTGAAGTTAATGGAACCTACTTCCTGCCCTTTGAGTTCTGTGCCGTAGAAATTAACAAGCCTCAAGGACAAGAGCAAGTAGTTGAACAAAGTTTCGCTGATAAAGAACTTCAAAGTAATGATGCAGAGAATAAGGAAAAAGATGATGACACGGTGTTGGAGAGTCATCCAAAGACGAAGCTAGATATTGCTCAAGTCACACCACCATCATGTTTTCCCAACGTATTTGAAGAGGTATACATAGCGAGTAATTTACCTATTTTCAGATTTGGTCACAACATTATTGATGCATCTATAAGAAATATTCTCATAAGTAACTTTGAAAGACCAATGAAGAAGGGTAACTTACTTGTTAGCAATAAAATTGTTATAGAACATATCGGTCAACCCATTGTGCCATTTATAAAGACCGATAGTGACTTATTGTTGCAACCAAGGCTTTCCCCATTGCTTTATGTGAAGTTCATGTCCAATTGGGTAGCTTTGCTTATTTCTCACTTGGCTTACACTTGGTACCAATTGAGACATGTGTATTCTAACTATCTTCATTTTAGAAATTTAAAGCCAAGGTTAAATTCTATTGAGAAAACTGATCCTAATGTAATATCTTATCCAAAGACATCGGAGATAGAGTGCAAAACACAATGCATAGCCAAATGGGAAGACTCCAAATCTGAACCATTCATGTGCTTAGTTACAAAGCCATTCTCACAACAAGATCGACTTGAGAATAAGAAGTATACCTTCAATTCAAACATGTGTGATCAAATCTTTGATTTGTTGTTGAAAAATAATTATATTAGAATTCTTGATCACCATGTTGAGCCATCTATCCAAGGACGAATGTATTGTAAGTTTCATGATTCATTCAAGCATAATTTTGAGGATTGCAACATGTTTCGTCAAATAGTTAAATTGTCCATTGAAAAAGGACGATTGAAGTTTGTTGAAACACCAAGAGATGACCAGTCTATTCTGATTGGTTTCGATGACAAAAAGTTTTTGCATTGGCTGCTTCAAGTCGATCCATTTAAAGAGAACGTAAAAACTGCAGGTGATGGGATCAAGCTTTCAAGTAAAGAAGTTGCTCAACAGCATAATGAACATAATCTTGAGAACGAGAATTCCATCAAAGCTACAATGAAGACGCCAAGGACTGGGGGCACAAAGCAAATCCAATGATCGATGAATGCAAACCGAAAGAGAACAAAGGCCGAAATAAGCGCAAGTGTAAGAGATCAAAAATCACCTTCGCTGAACTATTGGATAAATATCAAAAGAACAGTGGATAGAAGAATGCTTATCGGCCAAATCATGCAAAGAAACCAATATCACCCCTAAGGCGCAAATATGAGGATCGGTATTGGAAAAGTGAGAATTTAATGCAACATATTCATATCCTTATTTTCGGCCGCCAATGCCAATGTCGTGGATGCCTCCCTATGCTCATATAGATCCATATCTGATAGAGGCGAGGGTGTCCCGATCTTTCGATGAGATGATAACTATCGATTTGGTGGAGACGACTTTGACGATCCGACTACAAACGTGCAACGACGTTGTGCCTTAGCAATCGCTAAACCAACTCCGAGAGGTTATTGACCACGCCGGAGCACGATCAACCTAACCACGAAGGTCTATTCCTGCAAGCAATCGAAGAACAAGCAAGAATATGATAAAAGCAATCTGAATATCGCGAATATGTATGAAGTATTGATAATGGTGGGGATCCGGAAGCGGTCTTGGTCTGGTCGTTGGACACAAACGAAGTACACGAAGTTGCAATGGCTAACTTTTAACTAAACAAATCCCAAGGAAAAGCTACTAGATGGATCTACTTATATAGGAGCAAGGGGTGGCGGCCAAGGAGGTGGGAGGACGTCCCAAGGCAGCCTAAAACTAAATCTAGGTCGTACAAGGCCAATGGGCCCAAGTGGAGGTGATGTAACACCTTTGGACTTGTAGTTTGACTCGGATTCTGCTGCAGCATCAGATTGTTTCGTCCACAACTCAATGCTCCGGACGAATTTGAAGGTTATTCCACTTGGGTTGGAAAGTGCACGAAATCTAGTTTCCAACAAAAAAAGAATCACCCAATTCGGAGTCCGTATGAAAAACTTGTGTGCATTTTGAGTCAGGTGTGTCTGTGCAGTCCGAATCTGAATCCAGAACGTGAGAGACTTGGACTCTATCTTCTCTTGGGCCAAAAGTGACGTGAGAGAACTTTTTGGACAGCAAATAAAATCTCTTTCTTCCTTATCTTCATATGTGGATTGTACAAATGTCCCATACACCTGCAATTAGACAAAACACAAAAGTGTGTGAAGTATTTTTGTTCTGGATAACATAAATAGATTATTGAATAGTTTGCACTAGAAATCACCTGACAAATATGCATATATGCAATATTTTTGGTCATATCCAAGGTAGTCATGTCCTCATCATCCTCCCCTTCTTGAAAATAAAGCCGTCCTCGGCGTTGCTTAATCTGAAATGTGGCTAACAAAAGAGACAAGGTGTACATGTTGTATATGTATATGTCATCCATTTTTACTTCCCTTGATTTTTGCATATATAACACATGAATAGATGAGTAACTTGCATAGTTCATAAAATCTAAAGCCAAAAAATTAGCACAAGTAGAAGGCATGAAAATATTGCAACTCAGTTTGCACATATAAGTGAAGCACTTATTCATTTCAAAAGATTGACAATGTTCATCATTAAACCATCCCAACATTGGTGAATAAACCTTACTTGCATCAAATTTACATGCTACAACATGCTTAAATAAGCAAACATGCAATAAGTCATTTAACACAGAATCATCACCAAGATTAGAGGTCATATCAAAATGATTAAACATTGGTTCTTTTGCATCAATAGTTAATTCAATGGGTGCACTCAAAATTGTTGGTATTTCAGTTGTTTGATCACATGGCAAAGTCAAATTATCAACGTAGTCCTCTAAAATAGGTGGTGTGATCAAAGTAGTGGGTAGCTCATCAGATGGTGCATTCAAATTGACAAGGCATTCATCATTCTCATGTAGAGATGGAAGATCAGTACCTTTGTCATTACCTCTTATGATCAACTCAGATGATGTAGCCACTCTCGGGGGCGATGTGTCACATGGTGGAGGTGATGTAACACCTTTGGACTTGTAGTTTGACTCGGATTCTGCTGCAGCATCAGATTGTTTCGTCCACAACTCAATGCTCCGGACGAATTTGAAGGTGATTCCAATTGGGTTGGAAAGTGCACGAAATCTAGTTTCCAACAAAAAAAAGAATCACCCAATTCGGAGTCCGTATGAAAAACTTGTGTGCGTTTTGAGTCAGGTATGTCTGCGCAGTCCGAATCTGAATCCAGAACGTGAGAGACTTGGACTCTATCTTCTCTTGGGCCAAAAGTGACGTGAGAGAACTTTTTGAACAGCAAATAAACATCTCTTTCTTCCTTATCTTCATATGTGGATTGTACAAATGTCCCATACACCTGCAATTAGACAAAACACAAAAGTGTGTGAAGTATTTTTGTTCTGGATAACATAAATAGATTATTGAATAGTTTGCACTAGAAATCACCTGACAAATATGCATATATGCAATATTTTTGGTCATATCCAAGGTAGTCATGTCCTCATCATCCTCCGCTTCTTGAAAATAAAGCCGTCCTCGGCGTTGCTTAATCTGAAATGTGGCTAACAAAAGAGACAAGGTGTACATGTTGTATATGTATATGTCATCCATTTTTACTTCCCTTGATTTTTGCATATATGACACATGAATAGATGAGTAACTTGCATAGTTCATAAAATCTAAAGCCAAAAAATTAGCACAAGAAGTAGAAGGCATGAAAATATTGCAACTCAGTTTGCACATATAAGTGAAGCTCTTATTCATTTCAAAAGATTGACAATGTTCATCATTAAACCATCCCAACATTGGTGAATAAACCTTAGTTGCATCAAATTTACATGCTACAACATGCTTAAATACGCAAACATGCAATAAGTCATTCAACACAGAATCATCACCAAGATTAGAGGTCATATCAAAATGATTAAACATTGGTTCTTTTGCATCAATAGTTAATTCAATGGGTGCACTCAAAATTGTTGGTATTTCAGTTGTTTGATCACATGGCAAAGTCAAATTATCAACGTAGTCCTCTAAAATAGGTGGTGTGATCAAAGTAGTGGGTAGCTCATCAGATGGTGCATTCAAATTGACAAGGCATTCATCATTCTCATGTAGAGATGGAAGATCAGTACCTTTGTCATTACCTCTTATGATCAACTCAGATGATGTAGCCACTCTCGGGGGCGATGTGTCACATGATGGAGGTGATGTAGTCCTGACAACAACGGATGTGGTTGTCATAGTATGCTTAGTAGTTGAAGGAACAATCATATCAACTCTTGGAATGTGCACCGTGCGCTTGTTCTCCTCGTGGCCAACACGTCGTTTTATTTCCTGTTCAGCTTTGCAAGCAAGATGAAACAAATGGTCCATAGGATAACACTCTTCATGAATTAGTATCTCTTGAATATCACGGTTTAATCCTCCCCAAAATCTTGAATATCAGCTCTGATACCACTTGATAGAGGCGGGGTGTCCCGATCTTTCGATGAGATGATAACTATCGATTTGGTGGAGACGACTTTGACGATCCGACTACAAACGTGCACGACGTTGCGCCTTAGCAATCGCTAAACCAACTCCGAGAGGTTATTGACCACGCCGGAGCACAATCAACCTGACCACGAAGGTCTATTCCTGCAAGCAATCGAAGAACAAGCAAGAATATGATAAAAGCAATCTGAATATTGCGAGTATATATGAAGTATTGATAAAGGTGGGGATCCATAAGCGGTCTTGGTCTGGTCGTTGGACACAAACGAAGTACACGAAGTTGCAATGGCTAACTTTTAACTAAACAAATCCCAAGGAAAAGCTACTAGATGGATCTACTTATATAGGAGCAAGGGGTGGCGGCCAAGGAGGTGGGAGGACGTCCCAAGGCAGCCTAAAACTAAATCTAGGTCGTACAAGGCCAATGGGCCCAAGTGGAGGTGATGTAACACCTTTGGACTTGCAGTTTGACTCGGATTCTGCTGCAGCATCAGATTGTTTCGTCCACAACTCAACGCTCCGGACGAATTTGAAGGTGATTCCAATTGGGTTGGAAAGTGCACGAAATGCGTTTTGAGTCAGGTATGTCTGTGCAGTCCGAATCTGAATCCAGAACGTGAGAGACTTGGACTCTATCTTCTCTTGGGCCAAAAGTGACGTGAGAGAACTTTTTGGACAGCAAATAAACATCTCTTTCTTCCTTATCTTCATATGTGGATTGTACAAATGTCCCATACACCTGCAATTAGACAAAACACAAAAGTGTGTGAAGTATTTTTGTTCTGGATAACATAAATAGATTATTGAATAGTTTGCACTAGAAATCACCTGACAAATATGCATATATGCAATATTTTTGGTCATATCCAAGGTAGTCATGTCCTCATCATCCTCCCCTTCTTGAAAATAAAGCCGTCCTCGGCGTTGCTTAATCTGAAATGTGGCTAGCAAAAGAGACAAGGTGTACATGTTGTATATGTATATGTCATCCATTTTTACTTCCCTTGATTTTTGCATATATGACACATGAATAGATGAGTAACTTGCATAGTTCATAAAATCTAAAGCCAAAAAATTAGCACAAGAAGTAGAAGGCATGAAAATATTGCAACTCAGTTTGCACATATAAGTGAAGCTCTTATTCATTTCAAAAGATTGACAATGTTCATCATTAAACCATCCCAACATTGGTGAATAAACCTTAGTTGCATCAAATTTACATGCTACAACATGCTTAAATACGCAAACATGCAATAAGTCATTCAACACAGAATCATCACCAAGATTAGAGGTCATATCAAAATGATTAAACATTGGTTCTTTTGCATCAATAGTTAATTCAATGGGTGCACTCAAAATTGTTGGTATTTCAGTTGTTTGATCACATGGCAAAGTCAAATTATCAACGTAGTCCTCTAAAATAGGTGGTGTGATCAAAGTAGTTGGTAGCTCATCAGATGGTGCATTTAAATTGACAAGGCATTCATCATTCTCATGTAGAGATGGAAGATCAGTACCTTTGTCATTACCTCTTATGATCAACTCAGATGATGTAGCCACTCTCGGGGGCGATGTGTCACATGGTGGAGGTGATGTAGTCCTGACAACAACGGATGTGGTTGTCATAGTATGCTTAGTAGTTGAAGGAACAATCATATCAACTCTTGGAATGTGCACCGTGCGCTTGTTCTCCTCGTGGCCAACACGTCGTTTTATTTCCTGTTCAGCTTTGCAAGCAAGATGAAACAAATGGTCCATAGGATAACACTCTTCATGAATTAGTATCTCTTGAATATCACGGTTTAATCCTCCCCAAAATCTATCCATAAAATCATCTTCACTTTCTTCTAAAGAGGAATGCAACAAGGTAGTTTGTAAATCATCATAATATTTTGTTACAGTTTCACTACCTTGTTTTAAGTGTTGCAACTTCTTAATCATGTCACGAGTATAATAAGCAGGCACGAAAGTATGTCGCATGGCAAGTTTCAAATCATCCCAAGTAGTAGGTATATAATCAGGGTGTAACCGACAATATTCACTCCACCAAACCAAAGCATGACCAGTGAAAGAACCAACCGCAACCTTAACCTTTTTATGTTCATTGAAATTATGGGAAGCAAATATATTTTTTATGTCGAACTCCCATTCAATATATAAAGCAGGTTTAAAACGGCCATTAAATGGTGGTATAGATACATTAACCTGATCATGTGCATTTGGATGTTTGTGCACCTCTCGTGACGGTTGTGGTATTTGCAAAGGTGGTGGCACGTCTCCCGCGATCGACAAAGCCCATGAATTGACTCTGGATCCTGTCATGATTAGTAGAACAAGAAACAAAACCCAAAAATAATGTTCCTATAACTACTAGGATGTGGTGGTAAAACGCTCATAGTAAAGCAAATATCAATGTCTTACAAGTTCTTACCATGCAGCAGGCGGTGATCGGCAACCAGCGGTGTCAAGTAACTCCGAATATTGAGTAAAGCGATTGCCAGGGGAGCGTACGTATACACGGTGTAGAAATATGTGGAGCTGGGTTGGCTATATATGGTAGCAAAAGATTAGCAATAATCAATTCAAAGATGCAATGTTGAATAAACGCTCAACGATGGTACTGTGCTGGTCCTAGGCTAGACCGGACTAGAGACGCGAGCCTAGAACACTAATGAGGTCACGTCGTACCACAACTAGCATCAATGAAGGATACTAAGTAGCTCTGGACAGCAAGATATAAGTGAAGATCACAACGGCAGTAAAGATAATGAGGTGAAACAACAGCCAAGCAGGATATATCAACAACTTTGTCTCCAACTTTCCTCTGAAAAAGTTTGTGCCGATTTTTTTGTTTTTTTTCTTCTTTTTTTTTCCTCACACTTTTTTTTCTTTCTCTCCTTTTTTTCTCTCTGACTTTTTTTTCTCCTTTTTTTCTCCTTTTTTTCTCCTTTTTTTCTCTCTTTTTTTCTCCCTCTTTCCAAAACAAACTAGATAAGATGCAGATTGGATCAAGTGAAGATGTGAACGATCTCAACTATTATTATGACAATGAATGGTGGGTAGCACGTGGTGGAAATTGATGGATGGGTGGTGGACAGCGGAAGAGATAATGATGCAGCGGTGGCGTGACTAATGTGAACAGAACTCGAAACTCTAAACGAACTAGACACTAAGACCAGCAACTCGACACGACGATGCAACCGATAATTCAACTATGCAAGCAATGAAAAGAAAATTGCAAAGGCTCAGACTGGCTTGGACCAAGGATGAATAGATCTAACTCTTTTTTGTGGCTTTTTCTTGGACAATAGGTAAGAAAATAAATCTAATCTAGGAAAACTGGAAATTCTCACCGAGCAACCTGAAAACTGATACCACTTAATAGAGGCGGGGTGTCCCGATCTTTCGATGAGATGATAACTATCGATTTTGTGGAGACGACTTTGACGATCCGACTACAAACGTGCACGACGTTGCGCCTTAGCAATCGCTAAACCAACTCCGAGAGGTTATTGACCACGCCGGAGCACAATCAACCTGACCACGAAGGTTGATGAGGACATGACTACCTTGGATATGACCAAAAATATTGCATATATGCATATTTGTCAGGTGATTTCTAGTGCAAACTATTCAATAATCTATTTATGTTATCCAGAACAAAAATACTTCACACACTTTTGTGTTTTGTCTAATTGCAGGTGTATGGGACATTTGTACAATCCACATATGAAGATAAGGAAGAAAGAGATGTTTATTTGCTGTCCAAAAAGTTCTCTCACGTCACTTTTGTCCCAAGAGAAGATAGAGTCCAAGTCTCTCACGTTCTGGATTCAGATTCGGACTGCACAGACACACCTGACTCAAAACGCACACAAGTTTTTCATACGGACTCCGAATTGGGTGATTCTTTTTTTGTTGGAAACTAGATTTCGTGCACTTTCCAACCCAATTGGAATCACCTTCAAATTCGTCCGGAGCGTTGAGTTGTGGATGAAACAATCTGATGCTGCAGCAGAATCCGAGTCAAACTACAAGTCCAAAGGTGTTACATCACCTCCACTTGGGCCCATTGGCCTTGTACGACCTAGATTTAGTTTTAGGCTGCCTTGGGACGTCCTCCCACCTCCTTGGCCGCCACCCCTTGCTCCTATATAAGTAGATCCATCTAGTAGCTTTTCCTTGGGATTTGTTTAGTTAAAAGTTAGCCATTGCAACTTCGTGTACTTCGTTTGTGTCCAACGACCAGACCAAGACCGCTTACGGATCCCCACCATTATCAATACTTCATATATATTCGCAATATTCAGATTGCTTTATCATATTCTTGCTCGTTCTTCGATTGCTTGCAGGAATAGACCTCCGTGGTCAGGTTGATCGTGCTCCAGCGTGGTCAATAACCTCTCGGAGTTGGTTTAGCGATTGCTAAGGCGCAACGTCGTGCACGTTTGTAGTCGGATCGTCAAAGTCGTCTCCACCAAATCGATAGTTATCATCTCATCGAAAGATCGGGACACCCCCGCCTCTATCAAGTGGTATCAGAGCAGGAATAAGCAGGGACGAAAGTATGTCGCATGGCAAGTTTCAAATCATCCCAAGTAGTAGGTATATAATCAGGGTGTAACCGACAATATTCACTCCACCAAACCAAAGCATAACCAGTGAAAGAACCAACCGCAACCTTAACCTTTTTATGTTCATTGAAATTATGGGAAGCAAATATATTTTTTATGTCGAACTCCCATTCAATATATAAAGCAGGTTTAAAACGGCCATTAAATGGTGGTATAGATACATTAACCTGATCATGTGCATTTGGATGTTTGTGCACCTCTCGTGACGGTTGTGGTATTTGCAAAGGTGGTGGCACGTCTCCCGCGATCGACAAAGCCCATGAATTGACTCTGGATCCTGTCATGATTAGTAGAACAAGAAACAAAACCCAAAAATAATGTTCCTATAACTACTAGGATGTGGTGGTAAAATGCTCACAGTAAAGCAAATATCAATGTCTTACAAGTTCTTACCATGCAGCAGGCGATGATCGGCAACCAGCGGTGTCAAGTAACTCCGAATATTGAGTAAAGCGATTGCCAGGGGAGCGTACGTATACACGGTGTAGAAATATGTGGAGCTGGGTTGGCTATATATGGTAGCAAAAGATTAGCAATAATCAATTCAAAGATGCAATGTTGAATAAACGCTCAACGACGGTACTGTGCTGGTCCTAGGCTAGACCGGACTAGAGACGCGAGCCTAGAACACTAATAAGGTCACGGCGTAGCACAACTAGCATCAATGAAGGATACTAAGTAGCTCTTGACAGCAAGATATAAGTGAAGATCACAACGGCAGTGAAGATAATGATGAAAAACAACTGCCAAGCAGGATATACAACAACTCTCTCTCCAACTTTCCTCTTGAAAAGTTTGAGACAATTTTCTGATAAATTCTTTTCAAAGAATGCTAATAACTCAAGTTTTCCAATGCAAAAAGAATCACTCAATTCCGAGTTGATATGAGGAGTCAAAGAATTCTAAAACTGGCCTGAAAAATTGGAACAAGCTGTGTTCACGAACTTCGGAGGGCAAAAAGACCTATTTAGAAGCCGATTTTGAGGTGTCAAATATTGAACTAGCTTCTGCAACTATTTAGATGCGGCTCGTCGCTAGCTTCAATTTGAGTACTCACGGAGCCAAAACGGACTTCGTATGAGGAAGATACACCTGTCTTACTGAACAGTGCGCAAAACAGATTCCATTCCGAATTCAGGTACGAGATTGATTCTAGATAGATCCAATTTTTTTTCTTCTCTCTTTTTTTTTCTCACGCTTTTTTTTTCTTCTCTCTCTTTTTCTTTTTTTTCTTTTTTTTTCCTTTTTTTTCTCTATCTTCTTTTTTTTTCTTTCCAAGACAAACTAGATAAGATGCAGATTGGATCAGGCGAAGATGTGAATGACCTCAACTATGATTATGACAATGAACAATGCGTAGCATGTGGTGGAAATTAATAGATGGGATGGTGGACAGCGGAAGGGATAATGATGCAGCGGCGGCGTGACTAATGTGAACAGAACTCAAAACTCTAAAGGAACTAGACGCTAAGACCAGCAACTGACACGACGATGCAACCGATAATTCAACTATGTAAGCAATGAATAGAAAATTGCAAAGGCTCGGACTGGCTTGGATAAAGGATGAACAGATCTAACTTTTTTTGTGTGGTTTTTTCTTGGACAATAGGTAAGAAAATAAATCTAATCTAGGAAAACTGGAAATTCTCACCGAGCAACCTGAAAACTGATACCACTTGATAGAGGCGAGGGTGTCCCGATCTTTCGATGAGATGATAACTATCGATTTGGTGGAGACGACTTTGACGATCCGACTACAAACGTGCAACGACGTTGTGCCTTAGCAATCGCTAAACCAACTCCGAGAGGTTATTGACCACGCCGGAGCACGATCAACCTGACCATGAAGGTCTATTCCTGCAAGCAATCGAAGAACAAGCAAGAATATGATAAAAGCAATCTGAATATCGCGAATATGTATGAAGTATTGATAATGGTGGGGATCCGGAAGCGGTCTTGGTCTGGTCGTTGGACACAAACGAAGTACACGAAGTTGCAATGGCTAACTTTTAACTAAACAAATCCCAAGGAAAAGCTACTAGATGGATCTACTTATATAGGAGCAAGGGGTGGCGGCCAAGGAGGTGGGAGGACGTCCCAAGGCATCCTAAAACTAAATCTAGGTCGTACAAGGCCAATGGGCCCAAGTGGAGGTGATGTAACACCTTTGGACTTGTAGTTTGACTCGGATTCTGCTGCAGCATCAGATTGTTTCGTCCACAACTCAATGCTCCGGACGAATTTGAAGGAGATTCCACTTGGGTTGGAAAGTGCACGAAATCTAGTTTCCAACAAAAAAAGAATCACCCAATTCGGAGTCCGTATGAAAAACTTGTGTGCATTTTGAGTCAGGTGTGTCTGTGCAGTCCGAATCTGAATCCAGAACGTGAGAGACTTGGACTCTATCTTCTCTTGGGCCAAAAGTGACGTGAGAGAACTTTTTGGACAGCAAATAAACATCTCTTTCTTCCTTATCTTCATATGTGGATTGTACAAATGTCCCATACACCTGCAATTAGACAAAACACAAAAGTGTGTGAAGTATTTTTGTTCTGGATAACATAAATAGATTATTGAATAGTTTGCACTAGAAATCACCTGACAAATATGCATATATGCAATATTTTTGGTCATATCCAAGGTAGTCATGTCCTCATCAATATCCATCATGGGACAGGTGTGATACAAGGGCACATTCTCCATCTTATTTTAGACCATCTCACAAATATTATGTAGCTCCGAGAAGATCAACATTTGAACAATCACATGTTAAAGACCGTTTCAATCACAAGGAATAGGTCCAGAACTCAAGGAAGAAGAAAGAGGTGGCCAAGCAAGTTTACTGTGTTAAATAAGATGGTCGTAAGAGTGCAACTTCAAATTCGATCTCAAATGAAAAAGTGCCAACTAAAGTATTGACATTGGCTATTACAGGCAATGAGACAAAGCAACCAATTATTTAGAGTCAAAATGCCAAATCTGAAGAAAATAAGTTGAGAGTGCACAAGGCCAAAAAGGAATTGCCATTGGTCAAAACAGAATCAGAGCCGGGATGTCCACTCGGCTTATCGTATTGGCAAAAGAAGGAATTACAAAATATTAGTGCACAAGAGTTGAGACAGAAGAACATGGCATGGGTTCCCAAGAGGATCAATCAGAGCAAAATGATGTGCATGATTCTATTGCAACAAGTACAATAAAAGTGAAGAAAGAGAAGAATGGAAGCAACAATTAATTAAGCCGAAGGTGTGCATCACAACATCAAAATCTTCGGTTAGCACATCATCCATTTTATTCCACCATGCTATTAATGCTTTTACCATGGAATTCATCCCTGGGTACGATCAATTACCCTCCATGGTTTTATTTTGATCCATGGATGCAACATAATTTTCTATATCATGATAGAGTATTACCAAATAACTATACATTTGGTTAGTTGCATTTTTGTTGGCAATACAAAGGGGTGAAATATTTAATTGCTATTTCATTTGTTTATTTCGTCTATACATGCTTTGGTGGGTGAATTCTACATGGACCTCATGGTATTGGTTGATATTTGTCTATCGACCTAAGAATATGTTAAAGCATGGCCGGTGTAGTATCCTAACATTGTCCTTAGTTCGATTGGAAAGCGAAACAACGCACATCTTCAAAATTTATATGTATACATATGCTTACATGGAGATGAGACATTATCACCGATGCCATTCAAAATATGTTTTATAGACCAATCCATATGCAAAATTGTGAGTGGGCTTATGCTTTGATTTAATATGGTTTGGCCTAAAAATCTTTCAAAATTACGAGAGGACAAATCACTGTCGTTTTATTATTGAGCATCGAATTTATGCCATGCATAATATAGATATTAGCCCTTTCCCTCTAGTACTATGGACATTATGTTTTGATGGTTGAATTCATAACAGTGGCCAAGGTGTTGGTGTTGTTTATATATCTCCTTATGGTGCTACTTTGTGAAGCCTCATGCCGCTTAAAATATTTTTTGCACAATAATCAAAGCCAAATATGCGATGTTATTCGGTTTGGAGATTTTTTGTTGCCATAGGTGCTGCACACATTGAGGCTTTCAGTGATTCGTTATGAATAGTGCAACAAATATCCAAGGGTTATCAATGTTTTGATGAATCACTTATAGTTTACCTTTAGGTATGTCTCGATATAGAATTTACCTTGGGTTGCTTTGATATTTCTCATATATCTAGATGTAACGATTGAAGAGAAAATAAGTTGTCGCAACAAGCATTCGGCTGCCATGTTGATCATGGTGTATTGCATATTTATCAATAGGCGATGTTTGGTCTCACCAACATAGGTAAGGCCGAACCAAAGGCCGCCACTTCGGCCACTAATGAAATTTTGATGCAGGCAAAAGCAAGGATTAGATGAAGTTCATTATTGGTTATCTGTAAAATCCTAGCGAAAGGGTGAACAATATGGTTCGGAGAATGGTTTTGAGATGCATATCCATGAAACTTTATCACCAGATTGTTAATAAAGTTAAGAAGATTTCGCCCATGTTTGCATCAAGAAGTTCACACAAACAATGGCCGATATATACTTATCTCCCAAAGCAGACATGGCTGATGGAGTGTTGACATCATCCTTAGAGTAAATACAGCAAAAGTTATTTTTTGGCAAACTAGCTTTGCCGAAAAACATGGGGGCATGGGTTGACGCTCAAAACTGGCACAATAGTAAAATTAGCTTACGCTATATAAAGACCAATTCAAACTTAGGATTGGAGGTCACTCCAGATGGCTCTCTTTAAGAAGATCGAGATGGATATGAAGATGTTCTAAAAGGAGCTTGGATGCAATAGTTATGTCAAGTTCGGAGATGCTCATGTTCACACCAGATTAAAGAATGGCATGAAACTCAATTAAGATGGCCTCTAATGGAAAACGTTTCAACATGAAAGTTGCGCGTCTCGTCGAAACGATTGACTTTGATATAAAAGTTGTCTTGATCCGAGGTCGTATGCAACATGTGGAGGTAAAACAAGGTCAGAAACAGAAGCTGCAGAGTCATTTCGGACCGACCGAGTTGATTTGATCGGTGAGACCGAGTTGCTCCAGAAAATTACCAGAGAGTTGGCAATGTTCACTTGGTGGGACCGAAGCAAACTAATCAGTGAGACCGAGTTGATCCGGGACATTACAGAAAGTTACAGAGAGTTGGTCACCCTCACTCGGTGGGACCGAAGCAAACCAATCGGTGAGACCGAGTTGATCCAGAAAATTGCCAAAGATTCCTGTCCGAGTTAGGTTAGGGTTTTTGATGTTTTGGACGTAATTTTTAGTCCTTTTCTTGTACGGAAAGTCCAGCCGCCTCATAAATAGATGAGAGGTGACGGCCGATTGAACAACACACAATCGACAAATCAACCTATCATATTTTATCTTTACCTTTACCTTCTCCCTTTGTTCTTCTTCTTCTCGTTCTTCGTTCGTTCTTCGTTTGCATAGCGGCGAACCACGAGGCCCTAGGGGCGATCAAGTCAACCTAGGGCAACCCATAGCCTTCACACACCCTGATGGGGTCCCTCCCGGGCATGTGTGGTTTCGGGTCTACAAAAGCACCCGCCGAATTGCTTGCGTACCGTGCTTCCGGCCGGGTCTCCTTCAACGTGAGCTGCGGTGCATCACCCCCGGCGTTGAAGGTACACGGTGACGTGTTCATGTGCGAAAACTTTGCTTTGCAACCATCTAATATCCTCGGTGTTCCCAGGGAGGTAATAGAGCACTACCTTGATGTCTGCCCACACGCCAGACCTATTAAGGAGAAAGTCCGGAAGCAGGCCTTGGAGAGGCAGCAGTTCATTGCAGAAGAGATCAAGAAGCTTGAAGCAGCTGGTTTGGTTAGTGGAGTGCTACATCCCACTTGTCTAGCGAACCTAGAAGTAGTCCGGAAGGCGAACGGGAAGTGGAGGTTGTGCATTGATTTCACAGACCTCAACAAGGCTTGCCCAAAGGACCCGTTCCCCTTGCCGCATATTGATCATATAGTGGATTCCACCTCAGGTTGTGATTTGCTCTCGTTTCTGGAAGCCTATTCTGGGTACCACCAGATCTTCATGTCAAAGGAGGATGAGGAGAATACAACATTCATCACTCCATGTGGTATGTATTGCTTTATCTGCATGTCGGCTGAATTAAAGAGTGTCGGGTCCACCTTTGCAAGGGCAGTCTAGATTGGTTTTGAACCTCAGCTGCACAGGAATGCTGACGCTTATATGGATGACATTGTGGTCAAAACCAAATACAGGGCAACTCTTATTCAGGATTTGCAGGAGACGTCTGCAAACCTGCGCAAGATCAACTTGAAGCTAAACCCAGAGAAATGTGTGTTTGGCGTCCCCTCCGGCAAGCTGCTTGGATACTTTGTGTACCACAAGGGGATCAAAGCCAATACCGACAACATCAAGGCCATCGAGCAGATCCAAGCACCAAGAACAGTCAAAGATTAAAGGCGCCTGACGGGATGCATTGCCGCGCTTAGCTGATTAATCTCCAAGTCAGCCGAGCGTGCCCTACCGTTCTTCAAGATTTTGAAGAAGGCAGGTCCCATGAAATGGACCCCTAAAGCAGATGCAGCTCTGCAAGAGTTAAAGACGTACCTGTCCTCTGCGCCTACCCTGGTTGCACCCAAGCCTCAGGAGAGGTTATTGTTATACTTGGCAGCAACAAATCAAGTGGTCAGTGCAGCCTTGGTAGCACAGCGAGAAGTGGATGAGAAAGAGAGTGAGCAGAGGCCGGCAGGGCCAGAAAAGGATCAGAGCAGCAGCAAGCACGTCAACGATGACAACCCCAAGGATGCCGCAAGGAAGAAAGTGGTGCAGCGCCCAGTGTACTTCGTCAGCTCCCTTTTACAGGGGGCTAGGTCAAGGTACTTTGGTGTGCAAAAGTTGATCTTTGGCCTCATCGTGGCCTTAAGGAAACTGCGCCACTACTTCCAAGCCCATGAGATCACTGTTGTTACTCATTTCCCATTGCAACGGATACTCCAAAACCCAGAGGCTACTGGCAGAATAGTGGAGTGGGCTTTGGAGCTTCCATCTTTGGCCTAAGGTTCGAGAGCACATCAATTGTCCAGAGCAGGGCATTGGCAGAGTTTATTGTTGAATGGACGCCAAGCCCTAATGACGAAGTGACAAAGACAGTTGTCCCTGGCAAGAAATCACCCCAAAAATGGATTATGTATTTTGATGGTGCTTTTTCCTTGTGAGGTGTGGGGTCTGGCGTGCTTCTTGTTGCTCCCTCCGGGGAGCACTTGAAGTACACCGTCCAGATGCATTTTGCATGGGAAGAAGCCACCAACAATACTGTAGAGTATGAAGGGCTCCTTGCCGGACTCAGGATCACAGCGGAATTGGGAATTAAGAAGCTCATCATTCGAGGAGACTCAAAGTTGGTGGTGAGCCAAGTTAACAAGGATTATCAAAGTCCATTAATGGAGGCATACGTCGAGGAAGTGAGAATATTAGAGGAGCACTTTGACGGATTGCAAACAAAGCACGTACCCCGTGCGGAAAATAGCATAGCTAATCATCTGTCAAAGTGTGCTGCGCAGAAGCTTCCTGTGGAACCAGGGACTTTTGTTCTCCATCTTACTCAGCCCTCCGTATCCCCATAAACAAGGGCCCGGAAGAGGAGAAAGTTGGACACTGGAAAGCCTCTCCCGGTAGAGCCGTCCACTCCCGGCAGAGACCCTTCCGAAAACAGCTTGATAGAGGCAAAGTTGTCCCGTCTTTCGATGAGATGGTGGATTTCGCTTTGGTGGAAGTCGACTTTGACGATCCGACTACGAACGTGCGAGGACGTCGCGCCTTAGCAATCGCTAAACCAACTCTGAGAGGTTATTGACCACGCCGGAGCACGATCAACCTGATCACGAGGGTCTGTTTCCTGCGAGCAAACGAAGATCAAGCAAGAAATTGAGATTGCAATCTGGATATTGCGAATATAAGATGAAAGCTTTATTGATCAAGGTGGGGTTCTGTGACGCCTTTGTCTGGTCGTTGAACACAAACGAAGTACGCGAAGTTGCAGCTATGGCGAACTTTTAATCTAAACAAAACCCAAAGTCTAAACGATGCCCTAAGGGCTGTATATATGGAGGAAGAGGGGGGGAATTTCGTGGCCCTTGGTGGAGGGGTCCGAAATCAACCCTATCTCTTGTTTCCCCACACATACGGACTCTAAAAATAGCCTATACTGATGTATTTCGAAACTACATGGGCCTGGCCCAATAATAAGGTGACGCAGCACCTAAAATAGCCTCGGGACGAAATTTATGAAGTGGCGTCTTGTATATTTCGTCCAAGGCTTCATGCACCCATTATGGTGACTTCAAAGTCCTGAAATCATCACTTGTAACTCCGTTCTTGTTTCCCTTGCGCATGCCATCATCTCCATGCTTGTTCTTGCTCCAATGTTCATCCTTCTCCAAGCTAGGCCCTTCATTTGTAAGCAAAACAAATGTATCCAATTTAGGCAGCATCATATTCTCATGAACATTAGAATCATTACCAAGAAACGAAAGTACCTGGTAATTTAGTTGGCGTGCACGAGCTCTAGTAATTGGTCCAGTATGTATAGCAGCAGGGGCTGTGGGTGTAACAATTGTATTGATGTCCTCATCATCCTCCCCTTCTTGAAATGAAGTCGTCCTCGACGGAAGTTCATCTTCCTCACCCAAATAAGGCTTCAAATCTGCAATGTTAAAAGTGGGACTAACCCCAAAATCTGCAGGCAGCTCAAGTTTATATGCAT
>NC_041383.1:367113957-367183929 GCF_002162155.2 Triticum dicoccoides
TTTTGCGAAAAATCACTATAATGGCGAGTGTCTCAAAACTCTTCTTAGCTCAAACTGACAGGATGGGCACGAAATTTTTTTGACCAATTTTTTTTTTTGACTGCCCTGACCCAAAAACTGGAAACGGGTCAAAAAAAACTTCCTATAATGGCACCTATCTCAAAACACTCAGAAACACCTAAAAATAGGATAGCCAGAAATTTTTTCGAAAAATGCGTTTTCGAAAAATTTTGGGCCTAAACGGAGCGTGGCTACCCGACTCCGGCAAAGAAACACGAATCGGAATCTAGATGGATCTCGAAAACAACCCTAATAAGCAAGGAACTCGGATTGGTGGTGGATATATGGTGGTGGTATATGGCAGCGGTGGTGGTAGCGGTGGTAGTATATGGATATGGATCGGTGGTGGTATATGGACACGGATTGGTGGTGGTATATGGATACGGATTCGGAGCGGTGGTGGTAGATGGCAGGGGCAATGATGATGGTGCGGCGGCGGTGTGACAACTTATGACCAGAACTCGAAACTCTAAAAGACTAGACTCTAAGACCAGCAACTAGACACGACGATGCAACCGCAAATTCAACAAAGCAAAACCCTAAAAAGATTATGCAAAGGCTCAGATTGGTTCGGATATGATGAACTAACCCTAATTTTTTTTGTGTGGCTTTTTCGTGGACTGTAGGTATGAAGAACAGACTCGATCTAAACTACGAAAAACTGTAAAATCTCACCGAGCAACCTAGAAATCTGATACCACTTGATAGAGGCAAAGGTGTCCCGTCTTTCGATGAGATGGTGGATTTCGCTTTGGTGGAAGTCGACTTTGACGATCCGACTACGAACATGCGAGGACGTCGCGCCTTAGCAATCGCTAAACCAACTCCGAGAGGTTATTGACCACGCCGGAGCACGATCAACCTGATCACGAGGGTCTGTTTCCTGCGAGCAAACGAAGAACAAGCAAGAAATTGAGATTGCAATCTGGATATTGCGAATATAAGATGAAAGCTTTATTGATCAAGGTGGGGTTCTGTGACGCCTTTGTCTGGTCGTTGAACACAAACGAAGTACCGAAGTTGCAGCTATGGCGAACTTTTAATCTAAACAAAACCCAAAGTCTAAACGATGCCCTAAGGGCTGTATATATGGAGGAAGAGGGGGGGAATTTCGTGGCCCTTGGTGGAGGGGTCCGAAATCAACCCTATCTCTTGTTTCCCCACACATACGGACTCTAAAAATAGCCTATACTGATGTATTTCGAAACTACATGGGCCTGGCCCAATAATAAGGTGACGCAGCACCTAAAATAGCCTCGGGACGAAATTTATGAAGTGGCGTCTTGTATATTTCGTCCAAGGCTTCATGCACCCATTATGGTGGCTTCAAAGTCCTGAAATCATCACTTGTAACTCCGTTCTTGTTTCCCTTGCGCATGCCATCATCTCCATGCTTGTTCTTGCTCCAATGTTCATCCTTCTCCAAGCTAGGCCCTTCATTTGTAAGCAAAACAAATGTATCCAATTTAGGCAGCATCATATTCTCATGAACATTAGAATCATTACCAAGAAACGAAAGTACCTGGTAATTTAGTTGGCGTGCACGAGCTCTAGTAATTGGTCCAGTATGTATAGCAGCAGGGGCTGTGGGTGTAACAATTGTATTGATGTCCTCATCACAGCTCCTCACAGCCTTCCGGACCACCCCCTCCTGCCGGGTCCATGGACCCTGCGCACGAGGCTAGTGCTCCTGCAGCAGAGGAGGTGCTGCTAGTCCTCGTTGCTGAGCCATAGGCTCCAACTTGGGCAAGGCACATTGTCCGCTTCCTCTAAACCGAAGAGCTTCCTGGCGATCAAGACGAAGTTGAAAGAGTAGCCTG
The DNA here is from genome assembly GCF_002162155.2 of Triticum dicoccoides. Classification (NCBI taxonomy): domain Eukaryota; kingdom Viridiplantae; phylum Streptophyta; class Magnoliopsida; order Poales; family Poaceae; genus Triticum; species Triticum dicoccoides. The sequence continues at coordinate 367,115,838 of NC_041383.1, forward strand.
GAGGGCCAGTATGTATCAGTTTGTCGATTGCACTCTGTACAGAAGGAGGCCTAATGGTGTAAAATTGAAGTGTGTCTGCCGGGAAGAAGGAAAGGAACTGCTGGCTGAGATACACAAGGGAATGTGCGGCTCCCACATTGGATCAAGGGCATTAGTTGGGAAAGCACTCTGGCAAGGATTCTATTGGCCCACAACCCTCCAAGATGCGGTTGAGCTAGTCACTAAGTGTGGATCCTGCCAGTTCCATGCCAAGAAAACCCACCTGCCTACCCAAGCGCTTCAGACAATCCGTCTATCATGGCCATTTTTGGTATGGGGGCTCGATATCCTCGGCCCCTTCCCCCGAGCAATCGGGGGATTTGAATTCTTGTTCATTGCCATAGACAAGTTTACAAAGTGGCTGGAAGTGACTGTCGTTAGAAAGGTGACTACTCAGTCAGCTATCAAGTTCTTGAAAGATCTGGTGTGTCGTTTTGGAGTTCCGGCAATGATCATCACAGACAACGGGACCCAGTTCATGAGTCGTGCCTTCATGCAATATGTTCATGCCCTCGGATGCAAGATCTCATTCACCTTTGTGGCACACCCTCGGAGCAACGGACAAGCTGAGAGGGCAAATGCTGAAGTGCTACGCGGACTCAAGACAAGAACCTTTGATACGCTGCAGAAGCACGGCAGGCAGTCGATCGAGGAGCTGCCAGTAGTTCTCTGGTCCCTCAGAATGACACCAAACCGAGCTACCGGGAAGACTCCCATCTCCCTGGTCTATAGGGTAGAAGTAGTTATCCCCATGGAACACACTTATGGGTCACCTCGAGTACTTGCTTACGACGAGATCGTGCAAGATCAGCACCGGCATGACGATGATGTGCTACTCGAGGAGAACTGTCTCCGGGCTGCTACGTGTGTTGCACGCTATCAACAAGCCCCGCGTCGCTATCATAGCCGCAGGGTTCATGCCCGGAGTTTTGAGGAAGGTGACCTTGTCCTTAGACGCGTTCAGTCAGCCAAGGCTACACACCAGCTATCACCAAAGTGGGAAGGCCCTTACTGGGTAGTACGTATCACCAGACCTGGCGCAGTCCATCTGGAGACCGGAGATGGCACGTTGTTTCCAAACTCATGGAATATTGAGCATCTCCGCAAGTTCTGCCCGTAAGGCGCGAGGCTGTCGGGCAGGCCCATTTGTACGGGCCTTGCCTCAGTTGCATGTGACCCCTTGTACAAAGCCGTGGCGATGAACCCGTGTAAGAATAAAGAAGCGCTGTAGAGGGGGCCCAACCTAGATTGCATGCATTGAGGAGCATTTCATATTACTGCATAAGCATTTCATGAGCATATGCATATGCATATAGATAGGATTGCATCCTGCATTCATTCTCATCTGTATGAAGTTACAGGTTCTCACTATGGACTTGGCTTCAACAAAGGAGTGATAAGATTTCCCGGCACTACGATCCCGGCAAGGCAAATAGATAAGTTCTACCTCTTGTCCATTCGTGTTCTGTAAGCTATAACTTGTGCATTAGAAAGCCACGCCACTCCTTCTAGACTTGGGTGCTCCCATCCCTGGCCTAAACGTTGCTTCAGTTAGGGTGGTTGTAGTTGCCTTTTATAAAAGGAAGTTGGCAGGGGACTGGTCCTTGTGTCTGTAACCCAGCAGATAAGGTTCTCCGGCAGAAAAAAGAAGGCCAGCAGGATAACCTGCCAGGGAAAACTTGTTTATTTACACTAAAGACGCATCTCACGTCTACACGGACGTATACATGCACGAGTTCTCAGCAAGGTTCATCTTTTTTTATTAATATGCTGATACAAGTACAAGCATTACAGAACACAAACATGGACTTGAGAGATTACATTATTTGAATTAAAATTTGGCAAGTGCCTACAGATTTAAGATTCAAAAAAGATAAGTGCCCTGTGATCTCCTCCTTTTGCTTTCCCTCCTCCAGGCACTGCGGTGGAAGGAGGAAAAGACGAGAGAAGCACCCGATAGGAGCCCATTCGGGAGCAGCCAAACAATATCGGGGTTGGCGAAGGTGTGGAGGAGAAGCGTAGGAACGGGGCAGAGCACCCCTGGCCGCCCCGACCAGTGAGAAGACCAACTCGAGCACTAGCAAAGCCATCCTCGGGGGCTCGGTCGGGAGATCACCGAAGGAAAGGAGGAGGCACTGAGGGGACCCCCCTCCCTAGCTATAACCCAAAGAGGCTGGTGATGCTGGTGCCGGAGAGGGAGGGGAAGGACGGAAGACGAGGCAGCAGGTCGCCGGTCGGAGGCGAAGGCATCCACGACATCGTACTCCGACCTGGCTCCCGGCCACTCGCCGCCTTCACCTTCCCTTGTTTTCTCTCCATCACCACCACACCTGGGAAGCGCCAAGACCGCAGTTCGACGCCCCCTCCGAAGACACAGTGAGCCACCAAGGCGGCGAAGGGGCAAGAGGCGCACCACTCCCATCCTTGGCGGGCAAGAAGACGTGCCCCTCGTTGACATAAACTCCAACTCTAAGGAGAGGGGATGTACTGTGATTTCCAATGATCCCTAGCCTCTCCCCTTGGACTTGAACCAAGCTCACTCCCCAAGCTCTAGCACCTTCACTCAACATTTTCAACCCGAAGCTAAAGCCTGGAGGCCAACTCCAGGCTCCCCTTCCCAGCATATTCAAGATGAAGCAAGACAGAAGGAGAAGTGAATGTCGTTGGATACCTCCGTACCACCCCCGCTCTCCATTTTATAGGCAGACGGGGGGGCTGGGGCCTGGATCCACGGCGACTGACCACCACCCTCCTTCACCAGTTCAAGGAATCCGGGCCATCACCATCATGCTCTCCCACACCACGCACTTCAGTTACCTACACCATGCGATGCATCCGGCATATGTGGCTAAGGATAAGGGCGCAGTGGGAAGAGTAAATTGGCAGTTTCCATCCCATGTGTTAAAGTCATTCATGGGCCATTACTGGGGCGGTCCCACCATCATTGGCCTTGCTCGACGCACGGGAAAACCGGACACTGACCCAGAATCAAGACTAATGAAGAAGCGGAGAGGATCTCAAGGGACCAGCTTCTTCAACAGAGCGATCTGTGCACTTGTTAGGCCCTACCCCGACGACGCTCGGCAGCACGTTCAGGGCAGGCCCGGGGGCTTCTGTCGGTGCAACAAACCCAGGGCCTGTTGACCTGACTGTGCATAGGCACAAGATCAAGATTGAAGCACCAGAACTAGAGACCAAGACTCTCGAATAACCAGCTAATGGGTCAAGAGGAACCAAGACTGGGGCAGAGGAGCCAGATATTGTCAAGGAAGAAGCCTCCCTTGCCAGGAAGGCGAGCCCACAATGGGTGAGGCCACCCCCACAAGAAGAGGACCAAAGCGTCCCGGCAGGGCCTGCCGGGGCTCACACAGGCTAGATCACCCCACCAACTGCTCCACCACGACCCACGTCATGGATCAATGCGGTGTCAAGATGCAGGATGATTAAGTGGCAGCCGTTCGCCACATATTGACCACTTTCTACCAAGTGAACCCACAGATGACACCCATCAAGAGTTGTGTCAAGCAAGTAGGTGTGGAGCTGGCGAATTAGCCCAGCAAACCTTGCCGGGCAACCAATGACATGACACTAAGCGAAGCATTAAGTGCATGTTGTCAGCCTGCAGAGTTAGGTATGATAGCACTTTTTGCTATCATATTAGTGTCTAATGACCAATTTTCCCCTGCGGTAACCCCTTCCATTATAAAAGGAGGCCCATGGCAACGATTAGAGGGGTTAGAGGCTTAGACCATTCACACCCCCGTACACGCGTAGTCACTGTTGCCCTGAAGCAACTTCTGCCGGGGAAGCGTACTACGCACCACTCCTACCTCTTGAGCACTGCGTTGGTTTTCCCTTGAAGAGGAAAGGGTGATGCAGAAGTAGCATAAATATTTCCCTCAGTTTTTGAGAACCAAGGTATCGATCCAGTAGGAGGCTCCATGCAAGTCCCTCGTACCTACACAAACAAACAAGAACCTCGCAACCAACGCGATAAAGGGGTTGTCAATCCCTTCACGGCCACTTGCGAAAGTGAGATCTGATAGAGATAATAAGATAAGATAAATACTTTTGGTATTTTTAAGATATAGATTGGAAAGTAAATATTGCAAAATAAAATAGATAGGAAACTTATATGATGGAAGATAGACCCGGGGGCCATAGGTTTCACTAGTGGCTTCTCTCAAGATAGCATAAGTATTACGGTGGGTGAGCAAATTACTGTCGAGCAATTGATAGAAAAGTGCATAGTTATGAGAATATGTAGGCATGATCATGTATATAGGCATCACGTCCGCAACAAGTAGACCGACTCATGCCTGCTTCTACTACTATTACTCCACACATCGACCGCTATCCAGCATGCATCTAGAGTATTAAGTTCATAAGAACAGAGTAACGCATTAGGAAGGATGACATGATGTAGAGGGATAAACTCAAGCAATATGATATAAACCCCATCTTTTTATCCTCGATGGCAACAATACAATACGTGCCTTGCTGCCCCTGCTGTCACTGGGAAAGGACACCGCAAGATTGAACCCAAAGCTAAGCACTTCTCCCATTGCAAGAAAGATCAATCTAGTAGGCCAAACCAAACTGATAATTCGAAGAGACTTGCAAAGATAACCAATCATACATAAAAGAATTCAGAGGAGATTCAAATATTTCTCATAGATAAACTTGATCATAAACCCACAATTCTTTTAATCTCGACAAACACACCGCAAATAGAGTTACATCGAATAGATCTCCAAGAAGATCGAGGAGAACTTTATATTGAGATTCAAAGAGAGAAAAGAAGCCATCTATATAATAACTATGGACCCGAAGGTTCATGGTAAACTACTCACAACTCATAGGAGAGGCCTTGGCGATGATGTAGAGGCCTTCCATGATCGATTCCCCCTCCGGCGGAGCGCCGGAAAAGGCTCCAAGATGGGATCTCACGGGTACAGAAGGTTGCGGCGGTGGAAATAGGGTTTCGTGGTGCTCCTGGATGTTTTCAGGGTACGTAGATATATATAGGAGGAAGAAGTAGGTCGGTGGAGCCACGAGGGGCCCATGAGGGTGGGGGCCGCGCCCTCCTGCCTCGTGGTTGCCTCGGCTGCTTCTTGACGTCCACTCCAAGTCTCCTGGATTGCGTTTGTTCCAAAAAGATCGCTCCCAGACGTTTCATTTCGTTTGGACTCTGTTTGATATTCCTTTTCTTCGAAACACTGAAATAGGCAAAAAAAATAGCAATTCTGGCTGGTCCTCCGGTTAGTAGGTTAGTCCCAAAAATGATATAAAAGTGTATAGTAAAGCCCGTAAACATCAAATAGGGGTAATATAATAGCATGGAACATTCAAAAAAATTAGATACGTTGGAGACATATCAACCACCACCACCTTTTCCCAATCAATTCACCAAAGCAGGAGTAGGGTTTTACGCCTCGTGGTGGCCAGAACCTGGGTAAAACTGCCTGTGTGATCCCTGCCTTGCGTTGGTATGCTCTTTGTGCAACGCGACTCCCCCTGCCGAACCAGCAAGGGGTCGTCTTGGTCCCATAGGTGGCCCTAGTTTCCCGCGACACAGGTAACAAGTACCAATAGTAACAAAAGGCGCGACAAGGTAGCGCAATCCTATTATTTAACAAATGACATGCCAAAACAATCTCTTATAGTAAGCAAAGCGTTCATGAGGACACATGGGAATTTCATCAAGTTACTTTCATCATGTTGGTTTGATTCATGTTCGCTACTTTGATAATTTGATATGTGGGTGGACCAGTGCTTGGGTGTTGTTCTTACTTGAACAAGCCTCCCACTTATCATTAACCCCTCTTGCAAGCATCCACAACTACTAAAGAAGAATTAAGATAATATCTAACCATAGCATTCAACATATGGATCCTAATCATCCCCTTACGAAATAGCGAATAAACTAGGGTTTAAGCTTCTGTCACTCTAGCAACCCATCATCTAAGAACTACTCCACAATGTATTCCCTTAGGCCCAAAGATGGTGAAGTTTCATGTAGTCGATGTTCACATAGCACCACTAAGGGAATCACAACATACATATCATCAAAGTATCGAATGAATATCAAATTCACATGATTACTTGCAACATGACTTCTCCCGTGGGATCAAGAACAAAGGCAACTAATCACAAATAATATTCATGCTCAAGATCAAAGGGATATTAAATAGCATAATTGATCTGAACATATAATCTTCCACCAAATAAACCATCTAGCATCAACTACAAGATATAATCAACACTACTAGTCACCCATAGGTACCAATATGAGGTTCATGTACAAAGATTGAACACAAGAGATGAACTAGGGTTTTGTGATGAGATGGTGCTGTTGAAGATGTTGATGAAGATTGGCCTCCCAAAGATGATAGGGTCTTGGTGATGATGATGGCTTGGATTTCCCCCTCCCGGATGGAATTTCCCCCGTCGGAAACGCTCCGCTGGAGGGAAAAAGTGCTCTTGCCCAAGTTCCGCCTTGAGACAGTGGCGCTCCATCCCAAAAGTCTGCTCCTTATTTTTTCTAGGTCAAAAGACATTATATACCATATGATAGTCACCAGAAGTGGGCCAGGGGGCCCACTACCTACCAGATCGTGCCTAGGGATGGGGTGGGCCCGTCCTGGTGCCTAGTGGGCACCTGGGTGGCCTCCTCCACTATCTCTTTCCTCCAGTATTTTTTATATATTCCAAAATAAATCTTCGTAAAATTTCAGCTCATTTAGTAATGTGCAGAATAGGTATCTCTGACATAGCTTTTTTAGTTCCAGAATTCTAGCTGTCGGTATTCTCCCTCTTTGTGTAAACCTTGCATATTATGATAGAAAAGGCATTACAGTTACTCCACAAAGTGTTATAATGCACGAAAACACTATAAATAATAGTAGGAAAACATAATGCAAAATGGACGTATCAACTCCCCAAGCTTAGATCTCGCTTGTCCTCAAGCAAAAGCCGATATCGAAAATGATGTCCACATATTTAGAGAGAGAGGTGTCGATAAAAACAAAATACGGACATAGTAGCATCATGATCATTATTATAACAACAATAAACTTTATCATAAAACTTCATCATATAGCTTCTCATGAATAGGTAACAATTCATCATAACATTGAAGTATAAATCATAAACTTTCTTGAAAACCAACAAATTATGTTCTCTGTAAACTTTGCAATTACAATTCATCATATTTTCAGGAAGGGTCTCGTGTCAGAGCCTTTTGGCAAGTCCACATACTCAACAATCATTTAGTCTTCTATGATTGCTAACACTCACAACATATATATGGAGCAAAAAGTTTCAACCAGACACATAGAAAGATAGGGGCTTATAGTTTCACCTCCCAACTTATTCACCTCAAGGGTGATGATAGAGGCAAAGGTGTCCCGTCTTTCGATGAGATGGTGGATTTCGCTTTGGTGGAAGTCGACTTTGACGATCCGACTACGAACGTGCGAGGACGTCGCGCCTTAGCAATCGCTAAACCAACTCCGAGAGGTTATTGACCACGCCGGAGCACGATCAACCTGACCACGAGGGTCTGTTTCCTGCGAGCAAACGAAGAACAAGCAAGAAACTAAGATTGAAATCTGGATATTGCGAATATAAGATGAAAGCTTTATTGATCAAGGTGGGGTTCTGTGACGCCTTTGTCTGGTCGTTGAACACAAACGAAGTACGCGAAGTTGCAGCTATGGCGAACTTTTAATCTAAACAAAACCCAAAGTCTAAACGATGCCCTAAGGGCTGTATATATGGAGGAAGAGGAGGGGAATTTCGTGGCCCTTGGTGGAGGAGTCCGAAATCAACCCTATGTCTTGTTTCCCCACACATACGGACTCTAAAAATAGCCTATACTTATGTATTTCGAAATTACATGGGCCTGGCCCAATAATAAGGTGACGCAGCACCTAAAATAGCCTCGGGACGAAATTTATGAAGTGGCATCTTGTATATTTCGTCCAAGGCTTCATGCACTCATTATGGTGGCTTCAAAGTCCTGAAATCATCACTTGTAACTCCGTTCTTGTTCCCCTTGCACATGCCATCATCTCCATGCTTGTTCTTGCTCCAATGTTCATCCTTCTCCAAGCTAGGCCCTTCATTTGTAAGCAAAACAAATGTATCCAATTTAGGCAGCATCATATTCTCATGAACATTAGAATCATTACCAAGAAACGAAAGTACCTGGTAATTTAGTTGGCGTGCACGAGCTCTAGTAATTGGTCCAGTATGTATAGCAGCAGGGGCTGTGGGTGTAACAATTGTATTGATGTCCTCATCATCCTCCCCTTCTTGAAATGAAGTCGTCCTCGACGGAAGTTCATCTTCCTCACGCAAATAAGGCTTCAAATCTGCAATGTTAAAAGTGGGACTAACCCCAAAATCTGCAGGCAGCTCAAGTTTATATGCATTATCATTTATTTTCTCTAACACCTTAAAGGGACCATCAGCACGTGGCATTAGCTTTGATTTGCGCAAATCAGGAAATCTATCCTTACGCAAATGTAACCAAACAAGATCTCCAGGTGCAAACACAACATGTTTTCTACCCTTATCTCCAGCAAGTTTATATTTAGCATTCATACGCTCAATGTTTTCCTTAGTTAACTCATGCATTTTTAAAATCAATTCAGCACGTTGTTTAGCATCAAAATTAACCTTCTCCGAAAATGGAAGAGGCAACAAATCAATAGGTGCACGAGGTAGGAAACCATACACAACTTCAAAAGGGCACATCTTAGTAGTAGAATGCAATGAACGATTATAAGCAAATTCAATATGAGGCAAGCAATCCTCCCACATTTTCTTATTATTCTTCAAAACAGCCCTAAGCATAGTAGACAACGTTCTATTGACTACTTCAGTTTGTCCATCAGTTTGAGGGTGACAAGTAGTACTAAAAAGCAGTTTAGTCCCCAACTTAGCCCATAAACATCTCCAAAAGTGGCTAAGAAATTTAGTATCACGATCTGAAACAATAGTATTTGGCACACCATGCAAGCGAATAATTTCACGAAAGAACAAATCAGCAACATTAACAGCATCATCGCTTTTATGACATGGTATAAAGTGTGCCATTTTCGAGAATCTATCCACGACAACAAATATGCTATCCCTCCCCTTCTTTGTTTGAGGTAAACCTAAAACAAAGTCCATAGATATATCCTCCCAAGGAACACTAGGTACAGGCAAAGGCATATATAAACCATGAGGATTGAGTCGTGACTTAGCTTTTTGACATATAGTGCATCGAGCAATAAAACGCTCAACATCCCGTCTCATCTTTGGCCAAAAGAAATGTGTAGCAAGTACGTCCTCCGTCTTCTTCACGCCAAAATGTCCCATTAATCCTCCTCCATGCGCTTCCTGCAACAACAAAAGAAGAACGGAGCTAGCTGGAATGCATAGCTTGTTAGCACGAAACACAAATCCATCGTTAACGACAAACTTGTTCCACATTCTTCCTTCTTTACAATTCTGCATTACATCTTTAAAATCAGCATCATGCACATATTGATCTTTGATGGTCTCCAAACCAAATATTTTGAAGTCAAGTTGTGAAAGCATAGTATAGCGACGAGACAATGCATCAGGAATAACATTTTCTTTTCCCTTCTTGTGTTTAATGACATAAGGGAAAGTCTCAATGAATTCAACCCATTTAGCATGTCTACGATTCAGTTTAGCTTGACTTTTAATATGTTTCAAAGATTCATGATCAGAATGTATAACAAACTCTTTGGGCCATAAATAATGTTGCCATGTTTCTCAAGTCCGAACAAGAGCATATAAATCTTTATCATAAGTAGAATAATTCAGACTAGGCCCACTCAATTTTTCAGAAAAGTATGCAACAGGTTTGCCATCTTGTAATAACACACCTCCTAATCCAATTCCACTAGCATCACATTCAAGCTCAAAAGTCTTATTAAAATCAGGAAGTTGGAGTAAAGGAGCATGTGTCAACTTATCTTTCAATACCGTGAAGGCTTCTTCCTGTGCGGTACCCCAAACAAAAGGCACATCCTTCTTTGTAAGCTCGTTGAGAGGTGCAGCAATGGTGCTGAAATCTCTCACAAAACGCCTATAGAATCCAGCGAGGCCAAGAAAACTCCTCACTTGTGTGACCGTTTTGGGCTGCGGCCAACTCTCAATAGCTTCAATCTTGGCTTTGTCAACTTCAATTCCCTGTGGAGTAACAACATAGCCAAGAAAAGATACTCGGTCGGTGCAAAAGGTGCACTTCCCAAGGTTACCAAACAAACTTGCATCACGTAGAGCAATAAAAACAGCACGTAAATGTTCCAAATGTTCTTCCAAAGATCTGCTATAAATCAGTATATCATCAAAATAGACTACCACAAATCGTCCAATGAAAGCACGTAAAACTTTGTTCATTAGTCTCATGAAAGTACTAGGCGCATTAGTTAACCCAAAAGGCATGACTAACCACTCATATAATCCAAACTTAGTTTTAAATGCTGTTTTCCATTCATCTCCCAATTTCATACGAATTTGATGGTATCCACTACGCAAATCAACTTTGGAGAATATTGTAGAGCCACTCAATTCATCAAGCATATCATCTAGCCTAGGAATAGGATGACGATAACGAATAGTAATATTATTAATGCCTCTACAATCAACACACATACGTGATGTACCATCCTTTTTCGGCACTAGAATAATAGGACCAGCACAAGGACTAAGGGATTCGCGTATATAACCTTTGTCGAGAAGCTCTTGTACTTGACGCATAATCTCCTTCGTCTCCTCTGGATTGGTACGGTATGGTGCACGGTTTGGCAGTGAAGCACCGGGAATTAAGTCAATTTGATGCTCAATCCCTCGAATAGGCGGTAATCCCGGTGGCACGTCTTGTGGAAAGACGTCAGCGAACTCCTGCAAAATGTTAGTGACAGCAGGAGGCAAAGAGGAAGGCACGTCCTCGAATGAAAATAATGCCTCTTGGCACACAAAAGCATAGCAAACAGATTTGCTGAAATCTAGCTCATCAATATCAGATTTGGTGGCAAATAAACATGCACTTTTCAATTTAATTTCAGAAGCAACACTAGATGGTTTATTATTAGGCTTCATTTGTTGCTCAAATTCTTTTGCCACAATCTGATTTTCACTCTTATTCGTCTCCTGTTTTGCTTTATTAGCTCTATTAATATCATCTTTCAAAATGGAATCAGGAGTCATAGGAAGCAAAGTAATATTTTTATCCTTATGAACAAGAGTATAGTGATTGTTTCTACCATGGTGTACAGAATTTTTATCAAATTGCCATGGTCTGCCAAGTAATAAGGAACATGCTTGCATAGGTACCACATCACAATCAACATAATCAGCATATGTAGAGATACTAAAATGCACACGAACAGTACGTCTTACCTTAACCTTGCCGCTGTTGTTGAACCATTGGATGTAGTAAGGATGTGGATGTGGTCTTGTGGTGAGAGAAAGCTTCTCCACCATCTCCATGCTAGCCAAGTTGTTGCAGCTCCCTCCGTCTATTATGACGCGCACAGAACGTTCCTTCACAACTCCCTTGGTATGGAACAAATTGTGCCTCTGATTTTGCTCGGCTTGTGTGACCTGCACACTCAAAACACGTTGAGCAACTAAACATTCATACCTATCAGCGTCTTCAGGAGCCATGTATTGCGTCTCATGATCAGAATCATCTCCACCATGTTCTTCACGTGTAATAAGAGCCAAAGTCTCCTCATCATAGTCACTAGCGGACTCATATCCACCATCCGCGGTAGCAATCATCACACGCGGAGATTTGCATTCTCTCGCATAATGACCTCCTCCCTTACAACGACGACAAATAATATCACTTGTGTGCCCTGTTGATGCCATGGAAGAAGAAGAACGCTGTGCAGGCCCCGCAGGTGCGCTCTTGGCAGATAATGGTGGTTGTGCCTGTTTTCTTGTATCACGGCTGGAGGTGGCACCGGATGGAGGTGCTGGTGCAGTTGAAGTAGAAGATGCACGTGGTGTCCATGATGAAGGTCGGCCTGCAGAAAAGTTAGTTCGCCCCAATGTTTGTCGATCCTGCACTTCACGTTCAGCTTTACAAGCAAGATGGAATAAACGCGTGATATTAGTATACTCCTTATAGTCTAGAATGGTCTGAATCTCTCTATTTAATCCACCCAGAAAACGTGCAAGCATAGCTTCATTCTCCTCAACAATACCACATCTAATCATGCCAGTTTGTAATTCCTGATAATATTCTTCTACATAATTTTTCCCTTGTCTTAAACGCTGCAATTTTTGAAGCAATTCACGTTGATAATATGGTGGAACCCAACGCGTACGCATAGCAGTTTTCAAAGCAGCCCAAGTAGTTGGAATAGGATATAATCTACAATGTTCAGACCACCATACACATGCAAAACTAGTGAAAGCACAAACGGCAGCAGCAACTCGTCTCTCCTCAGGATATTGTAAACATGTAAATCGTTGTTCAGTTTCTAACTCCCAAGTAAGATATATATCAGGAACATATCTACCCTCAAATGGTGGAATATTCAATTTTAGTTTAGGAATATGGACATCATCTCGTACCTGAGGTGGTGGTGCAGGCCTACCATTACGAATATATACCTGAGGTCGACCTGCTGGTGGTGGTACAGGTGGCTGCACGTAGTGTTGATTTTGATCAACCTCATCCTCATAATCTCCCACATAATCATCCTCCTCCGCATCAGCAGCAGGAGCCACAGAAGTATCAACAGCAGCACCTACAGTTTGGCCAAACGCAAGAGGAACACGGCTTGCTCGGCGGAGGTCTGCTTCGCGACGTGGAGGTAGTCGTTGTTGTTGTTGTTGGAGAGGTGCGTTAGGTGCAGCGGGTGGTGGTGGTGGAAGACGCGCGAGCAATTCATTGAACTTGTTATCGAGCTTTGTTTCGAACGTCTTTTCAAGGCCAGTGATCTTCTCCATGGCCTCTTCAAAATTGTTCAGCACATCTTGCACCTGTTCAGTCATCATTTGCTGAAACTTATCATGAAGCTCCTTGTTCGATAAATTCTCCCAGTCAATCTCGTCGGCTTGTGATCCTGGCATGGTTAGCAGCAATAGAAACACACAAGAATATGATCCTACAGACTACGAACAAGTGGTGGTGGTGGGTGTCACAAATCCGTCAAGCAAATCTCAAATTCTTACCAGTTCTTACCCAGCAGCAGGCGGTGATCGGCAACCGTTGTAGTCAAAAACTCTCAAAGCTTGGATAGAGCGATTACCAGGGAGAGTCAAACGCACGACGTAGATGTATGTGGAGCTGGGAAGGCTTATAATATGGTAGCAAAAAGGGTCAGCAATAATCAATTCAGAGATGCAAAGTTGAATAAACGCTCAACGACGGTACTGTGCTGGTCCTAGGCTAGACTGTGCTAGAGATGCGAGCCTAGAACACTAACAAAATCACGGCGCGGCACGTAAAGAAGGGAAAAGCACACTCTGAATTTTATTTTATTTTCGCTCTTTTTTTTTGCGCTGTTTTTTTTTTTTGCGAAAAATCACTATAATGGCGAGTGTCTCAAAACTCTTCCTAGCTCAAACTGACAGGATGGGCATGAAATTTTTTCGACCAATTTTTTTTTTTCGGCTGCCCGGACCCAAAAACTGGAAACGGGTCAAAAAAAACTTCCTATAATGGCACCTGTCTCAAAACACTCAGAAACACCTAAAAATAGGATAGCCAGAAATTTTTTCGAAAAATGCGTTTTCGAAAAATTTTGGGCCTAAACGGAGCGTGGCTACCCGACTCCGGCAAGGAAACACGAATGGGAATCTAGATGGATCCCGAAAACAAACCTAATAAGCAAAGAACTCGGATTGGTGGTGGATATATGGTGGTGGTATATGGCAGCGGTGGTGGTAGCGGTGGTAGTATATGGATATGGATCGGTGGTGGTATATGGACACGGATTGGTGGTGGTATATGGATACGGATTCGGTGCGGTGGTGGTAGATGGCAGGGGTGATGATGATGGTGCGGCGGCGGCGTGACAACTTATGACCAGAACTCGAAACTCTAAAAGACTAGACTCTAAGACCAGCAACTAGACACGACGATGCAACCGCAAATTCAACAAAGCAAAACCCTAAAAAGATTATGCAAGGCTCAGATTGGTTCGGATATGATAAACTAACCCTAAATTTTTTTTGTGGCTTTTTCGTGGACTATAGGTATGAAGAGCAGACTCGATCTAAACTACTAAAAAACTGTAAAATCTCACCGAGCAACCTGGAAATCTGATACCACTTGATAGAGGCAAAGGTGTCCCGTCTTTCGATGAGATGGTGGATTTCGCTTTGGTGGAAGTCGACTTTGACGATCCGACTACGAACGTGCGAGGACGTCGCGCCTTAGCAATCGCTAAACCAACTCCGAGAGGTTATTGACCACGCCGGAGCACGATCAACCTGACCACGAGGGTCTGTTTCCTGCGAGCAAACGAAGAACAAGCAAGAAACTAAGATTGCAATCTGGATATTGCGAATATAAGATGAAAGCTTTATTGATCAAGGTGGGGTTCTGAGACGCCTTTGTCTGGTCGTTGAACACAAACGAAGTACGCGAAGTTGCAGCTATGGCGAACTTTTAATCTAAACAAAACCCAAAGTCTAAACGATGCCCTAAGGGCTGTATATATGGAGGAAGAGGGGGGAATTTCGTGGCCCTTGGTGGAGGAGTCCGAAATCAACCCTATCTCTGGTTTCCCCACACATACGGACTCTAAAAATAGCCTATACTTATGTATTTCGAAATTACATGGGCCTGGCCCAATAATAAGGTGACGCAGCACCTAAAATAGCCTCGGGACGAAATTTATGAAGTGGCATCTTGTATATTTCGTCCAAGGCTTCATGCACCCATTATGGTGGCTTCAAAGTCCTGAAATCATCACTTGTAACTCCGTTCTTGTTCCCCTTGCGCATGCCATCATCTCCATGCTTGTTCTTGCTCCAATGTTCATCCTTCTCCAAGCTAGGCCCTTCATTTGTAAGCAAAACAAATGTATCCAATTTAGGCAGCATCATATTCTCATGAACATTAGAATCATTACCAAGAAACGAAAGTACCTGGTAATTTAGTTGGCGTGCACGAGCTCTAGTAATTGGTCCAGTATGTATAGCAGCAGGGGCTGTGGGTGTAACAATTGTATTGATGTCCTCATCAGGTGATGTCAACAATAATAACTCATGATCACTCATATCCAACCGGATATATGTGCCTAGATCTTTCCCCACCACATGATGCTTGCCAAAGACAAAATAAAAGGAATAAAGGAAAATTATATGACTCTTGCATAAAAGGTAAATACATAAAATGTAAAGATAGGCTATTTGCAGAGGGAAGTTGGGGTTGTCATGCCCTTTTTGATTTCGTATGCACAATCTATTAATCCAAAAGGATGTCATGTTATATTGCCCCTTATGATAGCAAACATTATTATGCAGTCCGTCGCTTTTATTACTTTTCCATCACAAGTTCGTACAATGCTTATTTTCCCTTACACTAAAAGATCAAACACATTTAGGAGCAATTTTCATTTGCACTGATGACAACTTGAAGGATCTTACTCAATCCATAGGTAGGTAAGGTGGACTCCCAAAACATGAATTTGGGTTAAAGGGTTTTGGATGCACAAGTAGTATCTCTACTTAGTGTGGATTTTAGCTAGCAAAGATATTGGGCAAGCACCCCATGTTGAAGGATCTATGACAATATAGCTTCTATGTAAATATGAACAAATATAAATCATTACATTCTCTTCCTTATCCAACATAAACAATTTGGCATAAGATACTTAATGGGGGCTCACAATCATAAAATATGTCCAAGATAGTGTTTTTGCATGTGAATCTTCTCTTCCCTTATTAATTCTTTCATGAATTGCATCATTGGCCAACGCTATGTTTGTCAACTTGCAATAAATTTTACCACTAATACTTTTCCTTATGTAATGTCATTACTTTCCATAAGATTGACATATGATCTTTTTCATTATTTTCTTTATTTTGATTGAAACATAAAAGTAAAGAAGCAAAAACTCAAACTAATCTTTATTATATAACTCTCAACTCGATTACATAGATGGATAGATCATGAAACTAGCACTCGAAAATAGATCATACTAAACATTTATGCAACTAAACCATGAAATAACTAAGGATCAAACTAAAAACTGGTGAAGGTAATATAAGTGATGGTGATACGATACCATGGCAACTCCCCCAAGCTTAGCGAAAGCCAAGGGGAGTCCCCATACCCGTGTGCTCAAGTTTCCTTTTATGGTGATGATGGTGATGTGGGCTTGTCCTCGAAAATATTTATGAGTGCCTCCCTCAAACTTTGAATTTCCTGGAGGGCTCGACGAACCAACTCTGCTTTCCTCTCCACCTCAGCCATCATACGTTTCTTCTACGGTCCCCATGAGCTTGTTCCTGCATCGTTTTCTCTTGGATGAGATATGTCCCAATTGGACAGTATGTGCACACGAGGAGTATTTTTGACCCCATAGTTATGAATCAAAATGTGAACATTGCTTCGATGTAACCTGTTTAAGAGCCTCCTTTGAGGGAGTCCCTCTTGCACTTCATGACTTCCTTGATCATTTGTTGAACATGGGGATTAGGGATAGTGGGGATTCGAGCCAGTGTGCCCCTCTCGAAGGCCGAAGAGTGGACTCCAAGGGAGTTCCCTTCATCTTGTTCCATGGCCGCCTCCTTGATTCCCTCTCGTCTTAACTCCACCTGTAGCAACCAAGCATCATCTTCTATGTTGTTGGAGGAGGGAGGAGATAGATCTGACAGAGAAGAACACAAAACAAGAAGAGAGGATTTCTCCGAGATACGGTGGTCAAATCATCTGGGTATATATACAAAGAATTTTTATCTTGGGAAACAACTATACCAGAGGAAAATGGAGTCGGGAAGGTGCCCAAGGGGCCCACTGCCCAACAGGACACGCCAGGTGGGGTAGACGGGCCCTGGTGCCTAGTGGGCACCTCGGTTGCCTTCCCGGTTGTTTCTTATTTGTTTTCTAATATTCCAAAACTAACGGAAAATATTTTTGCGGAATTTTTGGAGTCCGTTTACTTACCGTATCATGTACCTCTTCCTTTTCAATATTCTAGAGTGTGCTAGAAGGTTTCTTTTATGGGTTCCTCTGGTGTCATGGTTTGGATAATGTTAGTTTCAACATTAATAGGTGTACCTGAAATATAGTGCATAATTCTTTGTCCATTGAGCACCTTTGGATTAGTTCCTTCAGCATTATTGATCTTAATAGCTCTAGAGTGATAAACTTCTTCGATGTTATATTGTCCTTACCATTTGGAAAGAAGTTTTCCGGCAAAAAAACTAAAACGAGAATTGTATAATTGAATACTTTGAATTCTCGTCTTTGGATTCTCTTATCATGCCATCTTTTAACTTTATCTTTACACAATTTGGCATTTTCATGAGCTTGGGTTTTCCATTCATCTACTGAGCTAATATCAAATTATTTCTTTTTACCGACAAGTTTGAAATCATAATTGAGTTCCTTAATTGCCCAATATGCTTTATGTTCTAACTCAAGAGGCAAGTGACATGCTTTTCCATAAACAATTTTGTATGGACACATACCCATAGGATTTTTATAAGTTGTTCTATAGGACCAAAGTGCATCATCAAGTTCCTTAGACCAATTTTTTCGGGACCTATTGATAGCTTTTTGTAATATTAACTTTATTTCTCTATTGCTAAGTTCAACTTGTCCACTAGATTTAGGATTATAGGCGGATGCAATTCTATGATTGACATCATACTTAGCAAGCAATTTACAGAAAGCACCATGAATAAAATGTGAACCAACATCAGTCATTAAATATCCAGGGACTTCAAACCTCGAGAAGATAATTTCTTTAAGCATTTTAATGGAGGTATTATGATCAACACTACTAGTTGGAATAACTTCTACCCACTTAGTCACATAATGGACAGCAACCAAAGTATGTGTATACCCATTAGAGGAAGGAAAAGGTCCCATATATTCAAAACCCCAAACATCAAATGGTTCGATAACAAGTGAATAATTCATAGGCATTTCCTGACATTTACCAATATTAACAATTCTTTGACATTCATCATGATAGAACAAACTTACGAGCATCCTTGAAAAGAGTAGGCCAATAAAAACCAGATTGTAATACCTTGTGTGCAGTTCTATCTCCCGCATGATGTCCTCCATAGGCTTCGGAGTGATATTTCCATAGGATTTGTTCATGTTCATGCTTAGGTATACAATGTCTAATAATACCATCTACTCCTTCTTTATAAAGATGTGGGTCATTCCAAAAGTAATGTCTTAAGTCAAAGAAGATTTTTTTCTTTTGTTGGTATGTGAAACTAGGCGGTACAAATTTGGCAACAATATAATTAGAATAGTCAGCATACCAAGGGGTATTATGAGAATCATTTATGGCAGCTAGTTGATCATATGGAAAGCTATCATCAATAGGTAGTGGGTCATCAAGAATATTTTCTAACTTAGACAAGTTATCAGCTATGGGGTTCTCATCTCCTTTCCTATCAGTAATGTGCAAGTCGAATTCTTGTAGCAAAAGAACCCACCTAATGAGTCTAGGTTGAGCATCTTTCTTTTCCATAAGGTATTTAATAGTACCATGATCGGTGTGAACAATTACTGAATCAACAATGTAGGATCTGAATTTATCACAAGCAAACACAACTTCTAAAAATTCTTTTTCGGTAGTAGCATTATTTCTTTGGGCATTGTCTAGAGTTTTACTAGCATAATGGATAACATTTAATTTCTTATCAACTCTTTGTCCTAGAACAACGCCAACAACATACTCGCTAGCATCAAAAATAATTTTAAAAGGCAAGTTCCAATCAGGTGGTTGAACAATAGGTGCAGAAGTTAAGGCTTTCTTAAGTGTTTCAAAGGCTTCTACACAATAATCATCAAAAAAACAAATGGAACATCCTTTTGCAAGAGATTAGTAAGAGGCCTAGAAACTTTAGATAAATCAATAAACCTCCTATAGAAACTAGCATGACCAAGGAAACTACGGATACGTTTAATGTCTTCAGGAGATGGCATTTTCTTAATTGCATCAACTTTGGCTTTATCCACCACAATACCTTGCTCAGAAATTTTATGCCCCAAGACAATGCCACTGTTCGCCATAAAGTGGCACTTCTCCCAATTCAAGAAAAGATTAGTGTGTTAACATCAATGCAAAACTCGATCAAGATTGGTTAAGAAATCATCAAAAGAAGTTTCATAAACGGAAAAGTCATCCATGAAAATCTCAACAATCTTTTCACAAAAGTCAGAGAATATAGCAGTCATACATCTTTGAAAAGTAGCAGGTGCATTACATAAACCAAAAGGCATACATCTATAAGAATAAGTTCCAAAAGGACAAGTAAAGGTGGCTTTCTCTTGATCACATTGTGATATAGGTATGTGAGAGAAACCAGAATATCCATCCAAAAAGCAAAAGTGTGTGTTCTTTGACAACCTTTCTAACATTTGATCAACAAAAGGTAATGGGAAATGATATTTTCTAGTGGCTTTATTTAATTTTCTAAAATCAATTACCATTCTATAGCCAGTCACTATTCTTTGTGGAATGAGTTAATTTTTATCATTAGAAACAATAGTAATACCTCCCTTCTTAGGGAAACAATGAACAAGACTTACTCATCTACTATCAGCTATGGGATAGATTATACCTGCTTCTAGAAGCTTCAATATTTCTGTTCTTACCACTTCTTTCATCTTAGGATTCAATCTCGTTGATGATCAACCATGGGTTTAGCATCTAGTTCCATATTAATCTTGTGCTAACAGAGAGTGGGACTAATGCCCTTAAGATCGTCAAGAGTATATCCAATAGCAGCAAGGTTTTTCCTCGGAAATTTTTATAATCTCTTTTCTTCATGTTCTATAAGGTTAGCAGTAATAATAATAGGATATATCTTTTTCTCACCAAGATAAGCATATCTCAAAGTGTCAGGCAACTGCTTTAATTCAAACACAGGATTACCTTTAGGTGGAGGAAGACCTCCTAGAGTTTCAACATGCAAATTTTGTTCGCGGATAGGTTGTTGTTCAAAGAGTATTTTGTCTATTTCATTTCTTTCATGCAAGTACATATCATTTTCATGGTCTAGAAAATATTGTTCTAAAGGATTAGTAGGGGTACGACAATAGAAGCAAGAACAATTATTTCATCCTTACTAGGCAATTCTTTATCACGAGGATGTCTACGAAACCAAGAAAAATTAGACTCATGAGACACATCACCAAAGTTGACACTGACCGTTTCTTTATGGCAATCTATTTTAGCACTAAAAGTATACAAGAAAGATCTACCAATTATTATGGGACAAAAATCATCTTGTGGAGAACCAAGAACTAGAAAATTAGTAGGGTATTTTATTTCCCACACAAGACTTCAACATCTCTAACAATCCCAATAGGTGTGATGGTGTCCCTATTTGTAGGTTTAATAGTAACATCAATATCTTCTATTTCAGTAGGTGCTAATCATTCATAATTTCTTGATATAAGGTAAAAGGAATAGCACTCACACTAGCACCCAAATCACATAAACCATGATAGAAATGATCTTTTTAACTGATACAACATGCATCCCAACAACAGGTCTATTCTTATCTTTAGTATCAGGTTTGGCAATTCTAGTTGCTTCATCACAAAAATAAATAACATGCCCATCAATATCATCGACAAAGAGATCTTTAACAATAGCAATACTAGGTTCTACTTTAATTCGTTCAGAGGGTCTAGGTATTTTAATGTTACTCTTGTTAATGACGGTTGAAACCTTAGCATGTTCCTTTATCCTAACAGGGAAAGGTGGGTTTTTAATATAGGCAGTAGGCACAACTAGATCAACACTGTAAATGATAGTTTCATCTTTAACTGTAACTGGTTCCTCAATCTTGTCTTTAATAGGGGATGATATTTAAGCCACTTCTCCTTAGGGAGATCAACATGAGTAGCAAATTATTCACAAAAAGAGGCTATTATCTCAGAGCCAAGCCCATATTTAGTGCTAAACTTGTGAAAGGCATCGATATTCATAGAAGATTTAACAGAAGCAAACTCAAGCTTAATACCTGACTCTTTACCTTCGTCGAGTTCCCAATCTTCAGAGTTGCATTTAATTCTTTCCAAAAGACCCCACTTGAATTCAATAGTCTTCTTCATAAAAGAACCAGCACAAGAAGTATCGAGCATGGATTGAGCATTACGAGAAAGCCATTCACAAAAATTCTGAATAATAATTTCTCTTGAGAGCTCATGATTGGGGCATGAATATAACATTGACTTAAGCCTCCCCCAAGCTAGAGCAATACTTTCTCCTTCATGAGGCCAAAAATTATATATATAATTCCGATCATGATGAACTAGATGCATAGGATAAAAGTTTTGGTGACATTGCAATTTCAATCGATTCCAATCCCAAGCTCTGATATCATCACATAGCCTATAACATGTCAATGCTTTTCCCCCAAAATATAAAGGGAAAACCTTCTTCTTAACTTCATCTCTGGGTAAATCTGCAAGCTTCAACAATCCACAAATTTCATCCACATATATCAAATCCATATCAGGATATTTTGTTCCATCTCCTACATAAGGATTAGCTAGCAATTTTTCTGTCATACCCGAAGGAATTTCATAACGAATATTTTCAGTAGGAACAGTAGGTTGAGGGGCAACTCTTTGTGCTTCCGGTCAAGGTGAAGATACCCCGAACAAACCCCTCAAAGGATTTTTTTTTCCACATTAACAAGTAGCAGTAAATTTCAGCATGCTATATAAATTTTTTCCTTACCAATTTCCACTTACCGAGAGCGCTTCACTCCCCGGAAATGGCGCCAAAAAAGAGTCTTGATGACCCACAAGTATAGGGGATCAATCATAGTCCTTTCGATAAGTAAGAATGTCAAACTCAATGAGGAGCAGAAGGAAATGACAAGCGGTTTTCAGCAAGGTAATGTCTGCAAGCACTAAAATTGTCGGTAGTAGGTAGTTTGATAGATAGATAATCTGTAACAAGTAACAAGTAGCAATAGGTGCAGCAAGGTAGCCCAATCCTTTTTTTATCAAAGCACATGCCAAAATAATTTCTTATAGTAAGCAAAGCGTTCTTGAGGACACACGAGAATCTCATCTAGTCACTTTCGTCATGTTGGTTTGATTCTGTTTGCTACTTTGATAATTTGATATGTGGGTGGATCGGTGCTTTTGTGTTGTTCTTACTTGAACAAGCATCCCACTTATGATTAACCCCTCTCACAAACATCCAAAAATATGAAAGAAGAATTAAGATAAAATATAACCATAACATTTATGGATCCAAATCAGCCCCTTACGAAATAGCACATAAACTAGGGTTTAAGCTTCTGTCCCTCTAGCAAACCATCATCTAATAACTACTCCACGATGCATTCCCTTAGGCACAAAGATGGTGAAGTGGCGTGTAGTCAATGTTCACTAACACCACTAAGGGAATCACAACATGCATATCATCAACATATCGAACGAATACCAAATTCACATGATTACTTTCTACATGACTTCTCCCGTGGCCTCAAGAAATAGGGAAACTACTCACAAATAATATTAATGCTCAAGATCAGAGGGATATTAAATAGCATAATGGATCTGAACATATAATCTTCCACCAAATAAACCATCCAGCATCAACTACAAGATGTAATCAACACTACTAGTCACCCACAGATACCAATTTGAGGTTCCGGTACAAAGATTGAAATAGGAGATGAGCTAGGGTTTGAGATGAGATGGTGTTGTTGAAGATGTTGATGAATATTGGCCTCCCAAAGATGAGAGGATTGTTGGTGATGACGATGGTTTCAATTTCCCCCTCCCGGAGGGAATTTCCCCGGCGGAATCGCTCCTGCGGAGGGCAAAAGTGCTCCTGCGCAAGTTCTGCCTCGAGATGGCGGCGCTCCATCCCGAAAGTCCTCTCCTTATTTTTTATAGGTCAAAAGAAATTATATACCAGAAGATGATCACTAGAAGTAGGCCAGGGGCCCACTACCCACCAGGGTGTGCCTTGGGGGGTGGGTGGGCGCGCCCTGGTTCCTAGTGGGCACTTGGGTGGCCTCCTCTAGTATCTCTTTTCTCCAGTACTTTTTATACATTCCAAAATAAATCTCCATACAATTTCAGCTCATTTAGAGATGTGCAAAATAGGTATCTCTGACATGGCTTTTTCAGGTCCGGAATTCCAGCTGCTGGTATTCTCCCTCTTTGTGTAGACCTTGCATATTATGAGAGAAAAGGCATTAGAATTACTCCACAACATGCATGAAAACACTATAAATAACAGTAGGAAAACATGAAGTGAAATGGACATATCAGCCCTCCGGTCACACACGCGGGGCAAAAAGAGCTTGTCTGCAATCAGGCGAGCCATCGCAGACAATTATACAAGCCAAATTGTTTCTGTTCGTAAGTACATCCCACACAGTGAATCCAAGACATATGTTTCCGTCTGTATGTACATACCACATACTAAATCTAAGAAATACATTTCTGTTCGTATGTACACCCCACACAGTCAATCCAAGAAATACATTTCCGTTCGTATGTACATCCCACATGGCAAATCCTAGACAAATGTTCTCGTTCACACGTACATCAGACACAAATTTTCCAATCAAATCGTTTGTGATAGCGTTGCCATTGCAGACGATATTAAAAAATTATTGTTTGCATTATTGAATGCATCACGCACGGTGCCTAGAGGAAACTGTGCGGCATAGGATGTCCATCATACACAGTTTTTATGTGGAAAATGTTTGAGCAAGGTGGCCTAACGCAAGCAGTTTCACAGAGGAAGTCGTGTGTGATTGTTCATTGATCCAACATGTTTAGTTCCTAGAAACTACGTTGGTTGTTGATGACCACAAGTATAGGGGATCAATCTTAGTCCTTTCGATAAGTAAGAGTGTTGAACCCAACAAGGAGCAGAAGGAAATGACAAGCCGTTTTTAGCAAGGTATTTTCCGCATGCGCTGAAATTGTCGGTAACAGATAGTTTGATAGCAAGGTAATTTGTAATGGGAAAGTAATAGTAATGGTAACAAAGGTGCAGAAAGGTAGCCTAGTCCTTTTTGTAGCAAAGGACATGTTGGAAAAGTATCTTATAATAAGCAAAGCGTTCTTGAAAGCACAAGTGCTCCCTGGGTGATTTTGGTGATTAATGTCAACATATCTCTTGCTGGACTAATAGTTTTATCAAGTATATTTCAGATGAGTTCAACAGTGGAGTGGAAAGGACAATAGGATGTGGAACCCCTTCAAAATGCTAAGGACAAGGATTGCCAAAAGCTCAGGACTCTTCTTTTTTTGTTTAAGTGATCCAAGATCACATTGAGTCCACAGGAAAGCCAATACTATTAAAGGGGGTGAGGTGTTGCTTAATGGTCTACTTGCTCAAAGTGCTTAGTGATATTGGTCCAAAACCCTCAGCCACTTTCTCTATCCAAATATGTCAAAACCCTAAACTCCAACTCGTCCCCACAGATATCTTCCATCCGGAGCCACCGAGTTCATCTTGACGTAGCCACTGCCAAAACCCTAATGAATAGGTCACACCGATACAGACTCGGTCTCACCAAGATGGCATTGCCAGCGCTCTGTGACATGTTGCAATCGGTCCCATCGAGTTGACTTGACCAATTCTATATTTCTCATTGCATTCACTTCGGTCCCACCGAGTTGATGCAATCGGTACCACCGAGATGAAGTTTACCCGAAGCCCTAGCACATCGGTCCCACTGAATTGTTCTCGTCCCCACAAGATTCCTAACGTTCATATTTTTTAACATATCGGTGCCACCGAGTTTCCTAATCGGTGCCATAGAGATGAGTCAAAAGTGTGTAATGGTTAGATTTTGTGTGGAGGCTATATATACCCCTCCCCCCCCTTCTTCTCATAAGAGAGAGCCATCAAAACATGCTGATAACTCACAAGTATAGGGGATCACAACATTTTTCGAGGGCAGAGTATTCAACCCAGATTTATTGATTCGACAGAAGAGGAGACAAAGAATATTTGTACGTATTAGCAGTTGAGTTGTCAATTCAACCACACCTGGAGATTAAATATTTGCAGCAAAGTGATCGGTAGCACAGTAATATGATAGTTTTGATAGGAGTGGTAACAGTAGCAATGGTAACGGTAACAGTAGTAACTGTTGTGTAGCAGTTGTAATAGTAGCAATAGCAATTGTAACTTAACAAGATCAATATGTGGAAAACTCATAGGCATTGTATCGGTGAATTCGTTGGATGATATTCATCATATAATAGTCATAACATAGGGCGACACAGAACTAGCTCCAGTTCGTAAATATAACGTAGGCATGTATCCGTAAATAGTCATACGTGCTTATGGATAAGAACTTGCATGACATCTTTGTCCATAAATAGTCATACGTGCTTATGGAAAAGAATTTGCATGCCATCTTTTGTCCTACCCTCCCTTGGCAGCGGGGTCCATAATGGAACTAAGGGATATTAAGGCCTCCTTTTAATTGAGAAGCGGAACAAAGCATTAACACATAATGAATACATGAACTCCTCAAACTACGGTCATTACCAGAAAGTATCCCAATTACTGTCACCCCAGGGTTTACGGATCATAACACGTAGTAGGTGCAAATGACTTGCAAGATCGGATCTAGAACATAGATGTAATGGTGAAAACATAAACGGTTCAGATCTGAAATCATGGCACTTGGGCCCTAGTGACAAGCATTAAGCATAGCAAAGTCATGGCAACATCAATCTAAGAACATAGTGGATACTAGGGATCAAGCCCTAACAAAACTAAATCGATTACATGATGAATCTCATCCAACTCCTCACCGACCAGCGATCCTACAAAGGATACTCACTCCTGGTGGGGAGTATCATGGAATTGGTGATGAAGGAGGGTTGGTGATGATGAAGACTGAAGATTCCCCTCTCCGAAGTCCCGAATGGGCTCCAGATCTGGCCTCCCGATGAAGAACAAGATGTGGCGGCGGCTCGGTATTGTGAAACATGATGAAACGTCCTCTCTTATTTTTCTCCGAAAATAGGGTTTATAGCATCGAAGTTAGGGTCAGTGGAGCCCCAAGGGCCCCACCACCCACCAGGGTGCGCCAGAGGGGGTGAGCGCGCCCTAGTGTCTTGTTGGCACCTGGGGCTCCCCTCCAGTGAGTCTTGGCTCCATAATTTATTATATATTCCATAATAATTCAACAAAAAGTTTCGTCCAAGTCCGAGAACTTTTATTTCTGCACAAAAACAACACCATGGTAGTTCTGCTGAAAACAATGTAGTCCGGGTTAGTTTCATTCAAATCATAAGATAAGTCTCCGATGGGCTCAAGCCGCAAAAGATAAGTCTCGACTCGCTACAGCACCAGTTTCGCTTCACACGCCTCGCCCCGCAGTTCCACTTGGGCGGTTCAACTCCCCTTTTCAACTCTCTGCGCAGCTGCTTGCACGCCAAGGGAGACCTCGTGACCATCGCGTCTCATGAGCTCTTACCAGACCTTGGGCCGCTCACCTCCTAGCCTTGACCATGGCATTGCGACCTGGCATACTAGCGACAGCTGAAGCCTGCCTAGGGATTGGGTCCTGCCGGCGTAGAGCGCCACGCTGTCTAGGGAAGAGAGAAGGGAGGGACTCAGCCGGACTGGAATACGCACGTTCATTACAAAGTCAAAAGGAATAACAATAGGATACAGCTCGGTCCTTACAAGCCCCACGGGGGCTGATTTTCATCTCACGAAGGAGGAACAACTACAGGGCCTAGCGGCGTTGCTGACGACGTCGGGCAGCAGCCGCAGTAGCACTCCTACCCCGGCGGGAGCTCGGCAGTACGTAGCTGTCATCGCTCGACTCCGGAGAAAAACTGGGCTCGGGAGAGTCGCTGGATTCCTAGGAGTCGTCGTTGTTGCTGGACAAAGCACTAAAGGGGGCAACGGCACATCCAACACCTATTGCCGCGTCCCTTGAGCTGTCTCCTCCAGGGCAGCACTCCAGCCGCTCGCCTCGCTTATCAAAGACATTGAAGAACAAGCTGGCGTCGCTGATGAGGACATGACTACCTTGGATATGACCAAAAATATTGCATATATGCATATTTGTCAGGTGATTTCTAGTGCAAACTATTCAATAATCTATTTATGTTATCCAGAACAAAAATACTTCACACACTTTTGTGTTTTGTCTAATTGCAGGTGTATGGGACATTTGTACAATCCACATATGAAGATAAGGAAGAAAGAGATGTTTATTTGCTGTTCAAAAAGTTCTCTCACGTCACTTTTGGCCCAAGAGAAGATAGAGTCCAAGTCTCTCACGTTCTGGATTCAGATTCGGACTGCACAGACATACCTGACTCAAAACGCACACAAGTTTTTCATACGGACTCCGAATTGGGTGATTCTTTTTTTGTTGGAAACTAGATTTCGTGCACTTTCCAACCCAATTGGAACCACCTTCAAATTCGTCCGGAGCATTGAGTTGTGGACGAAACAATCTGATGCTGCAGCAGAATCCGAGTCAAACTACAAGTCCAAAGGTGTTACATCACCTCCACTTGGGCCCATTGGCCTTGTACGACCTAGATTTAGTTTTAGGCTGCCTTGGGACGTCCTCCCACCTCCTTGGCCGCCACCCCTTGCTCCTATATAAGTAGATCCATCTAGTAGCTTTTTCCTTGGGTTTTGTTTAGATTAAAAGTTCGCCATAGCTGCAACTTCGCGTACTTCGTTTGTGTTCAACGACCAGACAAAGGCGTCACAGAACCCCACCTTGATCAATAAAGCTTTCATCTTATATTCGCAATATCCAGATTGCAATCTCAGTTTCTTGCTTGTTCTTCGTTTGCTCGCAGGAAACAGACCCTCGTGGTCAGGTTGATCGTGCTCCGGCGTGGTCAATAACCTCTCGGAGTTGGTTTAGCGATTGCTAAGGCGCGACGTCCTCGCACGTTCGTAGTCGGATCGTCAAAGTCGACTTCCACCAAAGTGATATCCATCATCTCATCGAAAGACGGGACACCTTTGCCTCTATCAAGTGGTATCAGTTTTCAGGTTGCTCGGTGAGAATTTCCAGTTTTCCTAGATTAGATTTATTTTCTTACCTATTGTCCAAGAAAAATCCACAAAAAAGAGTTAGTTCTATTCATCCTTTGTCCAAGCCAGTCTGAGCCTTTGCAATTTTCTTTTCATTGCTTGCATAGTTGAATTATCGGTTGCATCGTCGTGTCGTGTTGCTGGTCTTAGTGTCTAGGTCGTTTAGAGTTTCGGGTTCTGTTCACATTAGTCACGTCGCCGCTGCATCGTTATCCCTTTCGCTGTCCACCACCCATCCATCAATTTCCTCCACGTGCTACCCACCGTTCATTGTCATAATCATAGTTGAGATCGTTCCCATCTTCGCTTGATCCAATCTACATCTTATCTAGTTTGTTTTGGAAAGAGGGAGAGAGAAAAAAAAGATAGAGAAAAAAAACGAGAGAAAAAAAAAGTAAAAAAAAGTCAGAGAAAAAAAAGAAAGGAAAAGAAAAAAAAGTGTGAGAAAAAAAAGAGAGGAGAAAAAAAATTGGATCTATCTAGAATCAATCTCGTACCTGAATTCGGATTGGAATCCGTTTTGCGCACTGTTCAGTAAAACAGGTGTATCTTCCTCATACGAAGTCAGTTTTGGCTCCGTGAGTACTCAAATTGAAGATAGCGACGAGCCGCATCTAAATAGTTGCAGAAGCAAGTTCAATATTTGACACCTCAAAATCGGCTTCTAAATAGGTCTTTTTGCCCTCCGAAGTTCGTGAACACAACTTGTTCCAATTTTTCAGGCCAGTTTTAGAATTCTTTGACTCCTCATATCAACTCGGAATTGAGTGATTCTTTTTGCATTGGAAAGCTTGAGTTAGTAGCATTCTTTGAAAGAATTTATCAGAAAATTGTCTAAAACTTTTCAAGAGGAAAGTTGGAGAGAGAGTTGTTGTATATCCTGCTTGGCAGTTGTTTTTCATCATTATCTTCACTGCCGTTGTGATCTTCACTTATATCTTGCTGTCAAGAGCTACTTAGTATCCTTCATTGATGCTAGTTGTGCTACGTCGTGACCTCATTAGTGTTCTAGGCTCGCGTCTCTAGTCCGGTCTAGCCTAGAACCAGCACAGTACCGTCGTTGAGCGTTTATTCAACATTGCATCTTTGAATTGATTATTGCTAATCTTTTGCTACCATATATAGCCAACCCAGCTCCACATATTTCTACACCGTGTATACGTACGCTCCCCTGGCAATCGCTTTACTCAATATTCGGAGTTACTTGACACCGCTGGTTGTCGATCACCGCCTGCTGCATGGTAAGAACTTGTAAGACATTGATATTTGCTTTACTGTGAGCGTTTTACCACCACATCCTAGTAGTTATAGGAACATTATTTTTGGGTTTTGTTTCTTGTTCTACTAATCATGACAGGATCCAAAGTCAATTCATGGGCTTTGTCGATCGCGGGAGACGTGCCACCACCTTTGCAAATACCACAACCGTCACGAGAGGTGCACAAACATCCAAATACACATGATCAGGTTAATGTATCTATACCACCATTTAATGGCCATTTTAAACCTGCTTTATATATTGAATGGGAGTTCGACATAAAAAATATATTTGCTTCCCATAATTTCAATGAACATAAAAAGGTTAAGGTTGCGGTTGGTTCTTTCATTGGTTATGCTTTGGTTTGGTGGAGTGAATATTGTCGGTTACACCCTGATTATATACCTACTACTTGGGATGATTTGAAACTTGCCATGCGACATACTTTCGTCCCTGCTTATTATACTCGTGACATGATTAAGAAGTTGCAACACTTAAAACAAGGTAGTGAAACTGTAACAAAATATTATGATGATTTACAAACTACCTTGTTGCATTCCTCTTTAGAAGAAAGTGAAGATGATTTTATGGATAGATTTTGGGGAGGATTAAACCGTGATATTCAAGAGATACTAATTCATGAAGAGTGTTATCCTATGGACCATTTGTTTCATCTTGCTTGCAAAGCTGAACAGGAAATAAAACAACGTGTTGGCCACGAGGAGAACAAGCGCACGGTGCACATTCCAAGAGTTGATATGATTTTTCCTTCAACTACTAGGCATACTATGACAACCACATCCGTTGTTGTCAGGACTACATCACCTCCACCATGTGACACATCGCCCCCGAGAGTGGCTACATCATCTGAGTTGATCATAAGAGGTAATGACAAAGGTACTGATCTTCCATCTCTACATGAGAATGATGAATGCCTTGTCAATTTGAATGCACCATCTGATGAGCTACCCACTACTTTGATCACACCACCTATTTTAGAGGACTACGTTGATAATTTGACTTTGCCATGTGATCAAACAACTGAAATACCAACAATTTTGAGTGCACCCATTGAATTAACTATTGATGCAAAAGAACCAATGTTTAATCATTTTGATATGACCTCTAATCTTGGTGATGATTCTGTGTTAAATGACTTATTGCATGTTTGCTTATTTAAGCATGTTGTAGCATGTAAATTTGATGCAAGTAAGGTTTATTCACCAATGTTGGGATGGTTTAATGATGAACATTGTCAATCTTTTGAAATGAATAAGTGCTTCACTTATATGTGCAAACTGAGTTGCAATATTTTCATGCCTTCTACTTGTCCTAATTTTTTGGCTTTAGATTTTATGAACTATGCAAGTTACTCATCTATTCATGTGTTATATATGCAAAAATCAAGGGAAGTAAAAATGGATGACATATACATATACAACATGTACACCTTGTCTCTTTTGTTAGCCACATTTCAGATTAAGCAACGCCGAGGACGGCTTTATTTTCAAGAAGGGGAGGATGATGAGGACATGACTACCTTGGATATGACCAAAAATATTGCATATACGCATATTTGTCAGGTGATTTCTAGTGCAAACTATTCAATAATCTATTTATGTTATCCAGAACAAAAATACTTCACACACTTTTGTGTTTTGTCTAATTGCAGGTGTATGGGACATTTGTACAATCCACATATGAAGATAAGGAAGAAAGAGATGTTTATTTGCTGTTCAAAAAGTTCTCTCACGTCACTTTTGGCCCAAGAGAAGATAGAGTCCAAGTCTCTCACGTTCTGGATTCAGATTCGGACTGCACAGACATACCTGACTCAAAACGCACACAAGTTTTTCATACGGACTCCGAATTGGGTGATTCTTTTTTTGTTGGAAACTAGATTTCGTGCACTTTCCAACCCAATTGGAACCACCTTCAAATTCGTCCGGAGCATTGAGTTGTGGACGAAACAATCTGATGCTGCAGCAGAATCCGAGTCAAACTACAAGTCCAAAGGTGTTACATCACCTCCACTTGGGCCCATTGGCCTTGTACGACCTAGATTTAGTTTTAGGCTGCCTTGGGACGTCCTCCCACCTCCTTGGCCGCCACCCCTTGCTCCTATATAAGTAGATCCATCTAGTAGCTTTTTCCTTGGGTTTTGTTTAGATTAAAAGTTCGCCATAGCTGCAACTTCGCGTACTTCGTTTGTGTTCAACGACCAGACAAAGGCGTCACAGAACCCCACCTTGATCAATAAAGCTTTCATCTTATATTCGCAATATCCAGATTGCAATCTCAGTTTCTTGCTTGTTCTTCGTTTGCTCGCAGGAAACAGACCCTCGTGGTCAGGTTGATCGTGCTCCGGCGTGGTCAATAACCTCTCGGAGTTGGTTTAGTGATTGCTAAGGCGCGACGTCCTCGCACGTTCGTAGTCGGATCGTCAAAGTCGACTTCCACCAAAGCGAAATCCACCATCTCATCGAAAGACGGGACACCTTTGCCTCTATCAAGTGGTATCAGATTTCCAGGTTGCTCGGTGAGATTTTACAGTTTTTCGTAGTTTAGATCGAGTCTGTTCTTCATACCTACAGTCCACGAAAAAGCCACAAAAAAAATTTAGGGTTAGTTCATCATATCCGAACCAATCTGAGCCTTTGCATAATCTTTTTAGGGTTTTGCTTTGTTGAATTTGCGGTTGCATCGTCGGTCTAGTTGCTGGTCTTAGAGTCTAGTCTTTTAGAGTTTCGAGTTCTGGTCATAAGTTGTCACGCCGCCGCCGCACCATCATCATCGCCCCTGCCATCTACCACCACCGCTCCGAATCCGTATCCATATACCACCACCAATCCGTGTCCATATACCACCACCGATCCATATCCATATACTACCACCGCTACCACCACCGCTGCCATATACCACCACCATATATCTACCACCAATCCGAGTTCCTTGCTTATTAGGTTTGTTTCCGAGATCCATCTAGTTTCCGATTCGTATTTCCTTGCCGGAGTAGGTTTCGGAAAAAAAAAAGAAAAAAAAGAGTCGGGTAGCCACGCTCCGTTTAGGCCCAAAATTTTTTGAAAACGCATTTCTTGAAAAAATTTCTGGCTATCCTATTTTTAGGTGTTTCTGAGTGTTTTGAGACAGGTGCCATTATAGGAAGTTTTTTTTGACCCGTTTCCAATTTTTGGGTCCGGGCAGTCGAAAAAAGAAATTTGGTCGAAAAAAAAAATTCCGTGCCCATCCTGTCAGTTTGACCTAGGAAGAGTTTTGAGACACTCGCCATTATAGTGATTTTTCGCAAAAAAAAAGCAGCGCAAAAAAAATAGCGCAAAAAAAAAGAGCGAAAAAAAAATTTCAGAGTGTGCTTTTCCCTTGTTTACGTGCCGCGCCGTGATTTTGTTGGTGTTCTAGGCTCGCGTCTCTAGCACAGTCTAGCCTAGGACCAGCACAGTACCGTCGTTGAGCGTTTATTCAACTTTGCATCTCTGAATTGATTATTGCTGACCCTTTTTGCTACCATACTATAAGCCTTCCCAGCTCCACATACATCTACATCATGTGTTTGACTCTCCCTGGTAATCGCTCTATCCAAGCTTTGAGAGTTTTTGACTACAACGGTTCCCGATCACCGCCTGCTGCTGGGTAAGAACTGGTAAGAATTTGAGATTTGCTTGACGGATTTGTGATACACCACCACCATGAGAGGCGGAGGTGTCCCGTCTTTCGATGAGATGATGGATTTCGCTTTGGTGGAAGTCGACTTTGACGATCCGACTACGAATGTGCGAGGACGTCGCGCCTTAGCAATCGCTAAACCAACTCCGAGAGGTTATTGACCACGCCGGAGCACGATCAACCTGACCACGAGGGTCTGTTTCCTGCGAGCAAACGAAGAACAAGCAAGAAACTGAGATTGCAATCTGGATATTGCGAATATAAGATGAAAGCTTTATTGATCAAGGTGGGGTTCTGTGACGCCTTTGTCTGGTCGTTGAACACAA
Source organism: Triticum dicoccoides (assembly GCF_002162155.2). Taxonomy (NCBI): domain Eukaryota; kingdom Viridiplantae; phylum Streptophyta; class Magnoliopsida; order Poales; family Poaceae; genus Triticum; species Triticum dicoccoides. Next base: position 367,149,413 of record NC_041383.1, read on the forward strand.
ACGAAGTACGCGAAGTTGCAGCTATGGCGAACTTTTAATCTAAACAAAACCCAAGGAAAAAGCTACTAGATGGATCTACTTATATAGGAGCAAGGGGTGGCGGCCAAGGAGGTGGGAGGACGTCCCAAGGCAGCCTAAAACTAAATCTAGGTCGTACAAGGCCAATGGGCCCAAGTGGAGGTGATGTAACACCTTTGGACTTGTAGTTTGACTCGGATTCTGCTGCAGCATCAGATTGTTTCGTCCACAACTCAATGCTCCGGACGAATTTGAAGGTGGTTCCAATTGGGTTGGAAAGTGCACGAAATCTAGTTTCCAACAAAAAAAGAATCACCCAATTCGGAGTCCGTATGAAAAACTTGTGTGCGTTTTGAGTCAGGTATGTCTGTGCAGTCCGAATCTGAATCCAGAACGTGAGAGACTTGGACTCTATCTTCTCTTGGGCCAAAAGTGACGTGAGAGAACTTTTTGAACAGCAAATAAACATCTCTTTCTTCCTTATCTTCATATGTGGATTGTACAAATGTCCCATACACCTGCAATTAGACAAAACACAAAAGTGTGTGAAGTATTTTTGTTCTGGATAACATAAATAGATTATTGAATAGTTTGCACTAGAAATTACCTGACAAATATGCATATATGCAATATTTTTGGTCATATCCAAGGTAGTCATGTCCTCATCAGTCGCCATCATACTCGAAGTGGATCGCTAGGTCTCCCTCCGCTCGGCAAGCCCTGGCAACCTCGCCCCATCCTCGCGTCATGAAGACGTCCCCGTACGACACCACGTCGACCTCAGCCCCGGTGGCCAGGCTGCTGCACCCCGTGTGCTGCAGCCACAGCTCCACTGGTCCCCTCGGAGGCAGTTCGCTAGCGAAGAACCGCGGGAATCGGATCCAAGTATCGGGAGGCATCACCGCCCACACCATGAACTCACGCGAGCTATTCTCAGCGTGGGTCCTTGGCGCTGCCAGCAGGGCAATGGCGGCCCCGCCATCTTCGTGAGGTGCCGCTCGGCGGCGCACTCCTTCACCTTGCGCCCGGGCATACAAGGAGAGGGGGAAGCCAGGCGTAGGTCTCGATTGCCAAGGCCCGGCCACCTCTCGCCTTGCACCAACATCACCATGAAGGTGGAGTTGCTTCTTCTGCGGGAGAGGGTACGGCCCCTTCCGAGGAGCCTTCCCCTTTTCTGCTACAGAGAACCTCTTGATCAGCGCCATTGGAGCAAGACGAAGAAGAGGAGGAGCAAGCAAGAGCAAGACAAAAGAGAGATGGGCAAGGGCTCCAACCGCTCGCATGTTTATAGTCTGGTGAAGGTAAATCGTCGGCCTCCCACGATTCCTAGTAATGATGATCCTTTCTGCATGCAGCATGCAGTTGTCAAGTCGAGCAGTTGCCGAGGCAGCGTGGGGAAGTGGAGTCGCCCACGTCCAATCAGTCGCCACGCGTCATCAAGGCCGTAGGCGGTTAGGGCCCACGCGCTCCGCACTTGCCCCTTGGCTTCGCCTGGAAGCCAAGTCTGAGCGCGCCTTGGGCCTGGGGGCTACTGTCAACGTCCTGAACTTGGGGGTATCCAGTCCTGCCTACCTGCGGCCCACCACGTGGCTCCATCGACGGCCTGGTACGACCCAGCTTCAACACCAACACCACAAGACCCTCGCGAGGGGCCGAGCCTCGCGAGGCGGACGACGCCAAGACCCCTGAAGGAGTTGGCCTCCTCAGGACGACTCTTGAGGGGTGGAGAGTCCTATGTAGCTACCTCATGGGGTTCAGCTGACGTGAGCCATGACGACCAAGGCCAGGCGGGCGCCAGGCGGGTGCATAGCGCAGGTTTCCTCTTTGGTGCAAGGGAGGCAAGCCACAGGCGCGGAGTCCCGGGGAATCAACCAAAGGTTTCCATTATGGTGCAACAAGACCAAGACCGCCAGAACAGCAAGACGGAGGTCATCACTGAGCCCACCGCAGCATCACAGCCAAAGGCTTTTCGCAGGCGAAGACTACTTTTGTCAGGATAGACTGTATTGCTTGTCCCCTTTCAAATCCCGCCGTTGTGGAATCCCTTCCCGCTAATATTTGGGAGGAGGACCAAAGCACTATATATAGGACTTAGCCACCACCATAGCAGGGGACCGAAAACCAGAACAAGTAGAACACCACACCGGCTCAAGAACACCTCACCTCCTGAGGCTTGTTCATCCTTGTACTAGTTCATCCATAGCCCCTCGAGGCAATCCACCACACCACACTAGAATAGGGTATTACACCACAACGGTGGCCCAAACCAGTATAAATCCTTATGTCTTTGTGTCTCTGTAAGCTCTTCGTGCTAGGCTAGGGAGGATCGCAAGTAGGCAGGCTGGGCAGGTTGAGATCTCCGCATGCACCCCAGTTTTCGAACCTCTCACGGGTTGCCGGACCCCTAAATCTGACAGGAGAGACCCCGTCTGGACGCACGACGGTGATGGGCTGCCCTAGGTTGGTTTGCCCGCCCCTATGGCTTCGTAGATCGAAGCTCTCCGAAATGAAGGACACCGATGAATGAGAAGCAGAAAACTAGGGTAGGAGATAAAAGTTTGTAGATGGGTTTTGCGATTGTGTGTTGTTGTTCAATCGGCCGTCACCCCTTAGGTATATAAGAGGCGGCTGGACTTCTCGTGCAAGGAAAAGGCTTGGATTGACGTCCAGAACCCTAGTCAAATTCAGATTGGTTTTGTCCGAACTTTCCAAAACTGTTCGGTTTAAACTGGCTGCACCTTGTGGGTCTTCTTTGTGGTGGTAAACGACCTCGGATGAAAACGAATCCAAAAGCAATTTTGATTGTTTCGACGAGGAGAACAACTTTCATGTGGAACATTTTTTGATCAGATGTCATCTTGAGGGTCAAATCGCTCGCACAAAATAGGCTATTATTCGCGCTACCTCGCGCATATCCGGCTATTACTCGCGCTACCCATCAGACAGGGTGTCTGGTGGGGCGCGCCACTTTCAGTCCCCTGAAAGAGCTGCACTCCGATGGCTCTAACTTTTGCATACGAACTCGGATTGGAATGATTTTTATATAAAAATCGATCGTTTCGACGAGACAAAGACAATTCGTGTAGATCATTTTCCATACGAGGCAGTTTTGGGGGTGTAATCAGCCGAATAGTGTTCTGAATACAAAATCTCAGTATTTCGAACACAACTTCGGCCTTCGAGATGAGATCGGATGGCGATGACCCAAACTTCAAAGATGTTCATATCGACAATACGAAACATTTTTATGTAGATCACTTCTCCATTTGAGGCCATATTAATTAAGTTATTGGCCGTGCCAAAATTTGGTGTCAACACATGCCCCCCTGTTTTTCGGCAAAACTTGGATGCCGAAAAATAATTTGCTCAAAGTTTGTTCTAAGGATGATGTCAACACTCCATCGTCCATGTATATGTGCTTAGGGCAATAATTATATATCGTCCATGATTTATGCTAAGGGTGATAGTCATATATCGGCCATGTCTTTGCTTAGGGCGATAGTTATATATTGGCCATTGCCTATCTAGGCTTCTTGCCACACACTTGGGTGATACTTCTTTAAATACTTGCCATTGAGAGCTCGAGGTAACAATGTGCCTTGTATAGATTCCACCAAATATGAGTTCCCGGGAACTACTCTTGTAATCTTAAAAGCACCTTCCCAACTAGGAGACCACTTCCCAAATTTTCTATCTTTTGAACCAATTGGTAGAATCACCTTCCACACGAGATCGCCAACTTGGAAATTCTTCAACTTGACCTTCTTATTGTAAGCTCTTGCCACTCTCAACTTATCTCTCTCTACGCCTTCAAAGCAGCCAAACGTTCATCGGTGACTTCATCAATATTGTCCATCCTCAAGTTATAAAAGTCTACCGCCGATAAATCATTTTGTTTGGCTATTCTCAAAGCATTCAAATTCACTTCCACTGGTAAAACGGCCTCTTGACCATATACGAGCTCATATGGAGTTACCTTTGTAGCATCATGCCTTGAGATTTGGTGTGCCCACAAAGCTTCGGACAGTAGCTCATGCCATCTCCTTGGATTATCCTCAATCTTCTTCTTGATGAGCCTGATTAATATTTTATTGCTAGACTCAGCTTGTCCATTGGCTTGGGCATAATATGGGGAGTAATTGAGAAACTTTATCTTCTATGATTCGGCAAATTCTCTAACTTGATGTGACATAAAGGATGAACCTTGGTCCGTAGTTAATGTTTTAGGAATGCCGAATCTATGAATAATGTTCTCGGTTATGAATAGAATTACCTCCGTATGCGTCGTATTTTTTAGCGGTATTGCTTCAGACCATTTTGTGAAATAATCAGTTGCCACCAACACGAACCGATGCCCTTTTGAAGAAGAAGGATGAACCTCTCCAATAAAGTCTAATCCCCAACCTATAAAAGGCCGCGGCTTGATAATAGGATGTAACATAGCGGCGGGAGCCAACTGATTATCACCAAACTTTTGACAAGCTTCACATCCTTTATAATACCAAAAGCAATCATTAACCATTGTCGGCCAATAAAACCCAGCACGTCGTAATAACCATTTCATCTTGGGAGCCGACTAATGAGTGCCACAAATACCTTCATGGGCCTCTACCATAGCAACTCTTGCTCGGTCCTCGTCCAAGAACTTTAAAAGAACATCATCAACCATTGGACGATAGAGATCATCATCTCTCATTTTGTATTTGAAAGCCATACGCCAAACAGTCCTGCCCACCCTTTTACTAGGATCACACAAATAATCAATAATGGGTTTCCTCCAGTCTTGATTTTCTCTTGCATTAAATATTTCATTAGTGGCCGAAACGGTGGGCTCCGGTTCAGCCTCCCCTATGTTGGCAATACTAGACATCGGCCTTTCAGAAATATGAAACATGCCATGATCAACATGATAGCCGGATGCTTGTTGTGCCAACTCATTTTCTCTCCAATCGCCATGTGTTGATATATGAGCAATGCTAAAATAATCCAAAACAGAAATTATATCTAGACATTTATCAAGATAAACATTAAGTGATTCGTCAAAACATTGAAGAACTTTGGATATTTGCTGCACTACCAATAACAAATCACCAAAAGCCTCAATATGTGTAACACCTATGGAATGCAACATCTCTAAGCCGAATAACAATGCTTCATATTCGGCTTGATTATTTGTGCAAAATATTCTAAGCGGCACGAGGCTTCAAAAACAGCACCATGAGGAGATATGTAAACAATACCGACACCTTGGCCATTGCTACAAACTGAACCATCAAAATATAATCTCCATGGTACTAATGAGACAAGGTTTATATCAATATCATGCTTGTCATCAATCCGATGCTCAACAATAAAATTAGCAACAGTTTTCCCTTTCATAGATTTCAGAGATTCATAAGCCAATTCATATTCAATTAAAGCATAAGCCCACTTGCCAATTCTACCACTAAGAATTGGCATATGCAACATGTATTTGATGACATCGGTTTGACAAGCTATAATGCAAGTACTAGGCACTAGATAATGTCTCAATTTTGTGCAAGCATAATATAAGCACAAGCATAATTTCTCAATAAATGTATACCTTGTCTCGGCGTCCAATAAGCGTCGGCTCAAATAAGTAATAGCATGCTCCTTTCCTTCGGTTTCTTGAGTCAAAACAGCACCAATAACACCTTCCTCCGTTGCAATATAAAGTCTAAATGGCTCCCTGTGCCTAGGCACTTTCATAATCGGAGGAGTGCACAAATATTTCTTAATCATATCAAATGCCTCTTGTTGTTTTCCCCCCAAGTATAATCAACATCATTCTTTAACTAAAGGATAGGAGTGAATGCATCAACCTTCCCTGATAGATTGGCTATGGACCTCCTCAAATAATTGACCTTGCCAAGGAATTTTTGCATATCTCTCTTGCATGTTGGAGCCTCTACTTTCTGTATAGCTTCTATCTTTTTGGGATCAATTTCCACGCCATCTTCATGAATAATGAAACCCAGAAACTTCCCAGCCGAGACACCAAAGGCACACTTCAAAGGATTCATTTTCAGCCCATATTTCTTCATTCTTTCAAAAGCCAAACGCCGGCTAAGTGAGATTCAAAAGCATCCGATTTGATAACAATATCATCAATATAGACCTCAAGTATAACACCATGTAAATCATGAACAATTAAATTCATAGCCCTTTGATACGTGGCGCCGGCATTCTTTAATCCAAAGTTCATCACCGTCCACTCAAATAAACCAAGGAAACCGGGGCATCGAAAAGCCGTTTTGGACATGCCCTCTTCGGCCATAAAAATCTGATTATACCCCGTGTTATCATCAAGAAAGCTAAGGACCTTATGTCCAGAAGCATCATTAATAAGCATATCAGCTATTGGCATGGGATACTCATCTTTAGGTGTAGCTCTATTCAAATCTCTGAAATCAATGCAGACCCTCAACTTGCCATAGTCTTTCTTCTCTACTGGCACAATGTTGGAAATCCACTCGGCATACCTGCAAGGTCTAATAAAGTTAGCTTTAAGAAAACGACTGTCAGGACCCCGACTCAATGTCACATCGATCTAGCCTGTAACACCTCATATCACTTTGCGGCCTCACGCACGGTATTCCCACGGGTGTCGCCTTACCTTTGCCCGGGACCGTTTGCGCCTTTTGGCTCGTATATGATGATGTCGCTAGCATCCATATGATAAGGAGCCCGGGCTGACATGACTAGTCGTAAACCCAAAGTGGCACAGACTTACAGGGACAGGCATCCATGACCCAGCATCGAACGTGTCAGTCATCAGCAAGTGGGTCCAGGCTGTAGCACTGGGCTAGCAGGACTCCGGTAAACCAGGCTGTAGCGGGCTAACAGGGCTCCGGTACTCAATGCGTGACATTTCCCCAAAGGGACAGACACAGGAACGAAGAAGGACACATGCCAGCCAGCCTAAGTGTTCCGGAGCAGTAGCAAGCTACCATGGCTCAATGGAAACACTAGGAGACATTTCCCGGTAAGAGAGGCTACTAAAGATAAACAACTAGATAGTCAGATCCCACACATACCAAGCATTCCAATCATACACACAATATGCTCGATATGTGCAAATACAACAAGGCATCACAACATGACTCTACGACACAAGTACTTTATTTAAAGGCTTAGAGAGCCATACATAACATACATACAAGTATGGGTCACACGACCCACATTCAAGTCATACAGTCATACAAACCAGCAGCGGAAGTAACTTGTCTGAGTACAGACAACTAGCAAAATAAAAGAGGCTTGGAAAGCCTAGCTATACTACGTGGACCTTCACAAGCTCAGGATTACCACCTGGGCCTTAGTCTACTCGTCGATGTCAACGTCTACGAAGAACCCATCAGAAGGGGTTGCAGCGCCTTCTGTAAAATGTAAATTATAGCAACATGAGTACAAAGGTACCCAGCAAGACTTACGTCAGATCCTACATACATGCACATTATCAAGAAGGGTTGGTGGAGTTATTGCAGCAAGCCAGCTTTGACTCTTGGCTAAGCTATCCTACGAGACTCCAACTTGAAATGGTTTTGCGCACACGAGTCCACTACTTACCACTTCAATACACCACCGAGGATCCACCTCCGTCATCCTACGGAAGAGCCATCCTCGGCACTCACGCTTATCTTGAGATTTTTAGTAGTATCCATTCACTTGTCTATGAACTGTATAAGCAACCAAGTAGTCCTTTACCGTGGACGCGGCTATTCGAATAGATCATGTTAACCCTGCAGGGGTGTACTTCTTCATACATGTTTCCACCACTTAGCGTCTGCACACGACATGTGCTCGGCAGACTTCAAGCGAAAGCCGACGTGGGTGTAGACCACGACCTACCTAAACACCTAAGTCTCTAGTCCAGGTTTATCGCCTATCCAGGTTTCATCCGCAGGGAGTCCGGCCGAGGTTTCCCATACGGCCCCGAACGATGTGTACAGGGTTCCCGAGATACCTAACAGGTATTCGGTACACCGTGCCACGTACCTACCGCATCACAGCCCACCCTGCGGGTCAGCGCTGTCCACGGCCTCCAGTAAGCTACAAACACCAGAAACTACTTGCAACTCCTGGACAGAGGACTAGGGTGAATAAGAAGTCGAGCGGGGTCATATTTCAGAGCCCAATGCATGGTAGTAGCTGAATCTTAAATCACGCATACAGATCTCAGTTCTTAAGGTCGGCTTCAATGAAACAACCCACCATGTACTCCTACATGGCCTCTCATCGATACCTTTACCAAATCGTGTTCACCACATCACTCTCATTACCGACATGATCATTTCACTCTAGCCCATCACCCAGATGAACCAGACCTGACACGACTCTAAGCATAGCAGGCATAGCAAGGTAGGAACAACACATACATATGGCTCAATCAATTCCTACACATGCTAGTGGGTTTCATCTAATTACTGTGGCAATGACAGGTCATGCAGAGGAAATGGGTTCAACTACCGTAGCACACAGCAGTTTGAAACACGTTGTCTTAATGTAGTAAAAGAGAGCAAGAGCGAGAACATGGGATTGTATCGATATGATCAAATGGTTGGTTGCTTGCCTGATGGATCGATGCACGGATACGGTTCTTCGCTAGGGTAATCACGGTACTCCTCGGAGGCAGAACCTGCCGCAAAGAACACCGATAGACAACCATCACCAAACAATGTGCGACAATATGATGCATGCATGAAACATGGCAATATGAGTGTGTTGGGCTAATGCAACTAAAACCAGATGGGTTTGAATCAATTTGAACCAAAGATTCAAATTTCAAACTCATAAATGGCCCTTTAAAGTGTTTTATCTTGTTCTGCACTAAACCTCAAGTTAGTTTGTTTAAACATGCATGAAACTAGTACAGATGGATAGATTGGATTTTTTTGATCATTTTTCATATATAATTTGTTTGATTTGGAGCTACGGTTGAATTTATATGAATTTTTGAAGTTTGCAACAATTTCTGGAATTTATAAATCATTTTAGATTTATTTTAATTTCAGAAAAGGTTTACTGCGTCAGCATGAGGTCATGCTGACCTCAGCAAGTCAACAGACCCGGTCCAGGTCAAACCTGACGCGTGGGTCCAGGGTGTCAGTGGATAATTAACTAATTTAATTTAGTTTAAACTAATCTGGATAATTAGCAGAAGGGGGCCCCACCTGTCATTGACTCAACAGAGTCAACCAGGGCCCACCCATGGTCAAAGTCAAAATGGCTGCACCGGCGTTAGCCGCCGGCGAGGCCGACGCGGCGGCGGAAGTTGTTTTGGCCGTTCCGGCCACCAAATGGGTTGCGGAGGGATTCGGGGTGGAGCTGAGGACGAGCCGCGGCTCTTGGTGGAGTTAGTTGGGGTCGGGGTGGCCGGAGTTGGCGCCGGCGACGACCTAGGCGGTCACCGGAGTTCGGGTGAAGGCGAACTCGGGGCTAGGGTGTGCGGTGAGGTGCGGGGAGTGCACGGTTGGACTCAACGCAGCGTGGTGAGTGTGTTGGACACCGTGAGGTGGCCGGAGGATGGCCGGGAGCACGTCGGCGACGAGATCCGCGGCGGTGCGTGCGGGTGATCTTCGTGCGGTGGCTACACGGCTCGGGGGCGAGAGAGGAAGGGTAGGAGGGGTAGCTAGGCTCACAGAGCACCCGTAGAGGCCACCGGCGGGGTCGGGCACGAGCTGATGCGGCGACGGCGTTGAAGGGGATCTCCGGCGACGGCGAACTCGGGCGAGGTCGGTGCGGTGGACTCGGGCCTCACGAGCACGGGGGCTCGGTTAGCTCGACGAAGTGGACGGCGGCGGAGCTCCTGGACACCACGAAACGGAGCACGGGCGGCGGGGAGCGCGGCTACGACGATGGAGCGGCGGCGGTGGCGTCGGCCATGGCTGGGGAGCGCGAGGGGGAGGAGCTGGAGAGGAGAGGGGGCGTTTGGGGGGTTCGGGGGAGAGAGAGGGGTCGATCCACGTCGTTAGCCGGGTGAGTTGAGCGGCGAGGCGGCGAGCAGGTGCGTGGCACCCATGCGGTGCTCGCCGTCGAGCACCTTGCCTGCCTGCCTGGCCGGGCAAGCATCTCGCTGGCGCGGCGCTGGGCTGGGCCGGCAGGTGGGCCGGGTTGCAGGCGCCAGGTAAGTCCTTCCTTTCTGTTTTTTTTTCTTTTTCTATTTTTCTGCAACTTTTTTGAATTATTAAAAATACCTAGGCAACTCCTAAAATCACCTAACTGCTCCTGGTCCAAAGTTGGAATATTTCCAACATGAAACATTTCAGTTTAGGAATATTTGAGCATTTGAAATATTTTATATAATTTTAAATGCCCAAATTCAAATACTTATCATTTAATTCAAAGATCCTAAGATGACCTAGAAAATTGTGCAACACTTTTGGCAGAGGTTCTGAACTAAGACAAAAATGATGGACATTTTAGAAGGGCATTTCAGGTTCATTGAAAAAGTTTTTAGTAAACCCTAGTTGGTTTCAGAGGGGGCTGGGGGTTCTGACATCCCCATTTCAAGTTTCTGATGAAAGGATAGACATGATGCAACACTCTAATGCATGAACTAGCTAGGGTGTGACAACTCACCCCCACTCAAAAGAATCTCGACCCGAGATTTGGGTTCCTCCGGGAAGAAGGCGGGATACTCGAGTCGAAGACGATCCTCCCTTTCCCAAGTTGCTTCATCTCAGAATGGTGCGACCATTGAACCTTGAGAAACTTGATATTATGACGTCGAGTGGTACGCTCAGCTTGATCGAGGATACGAACGGGGTACTCTCGATACGTGAGATTATCTTGGAGATCAAGCGTTTCGTGGTCTACTCCACGGATAGGATCCGAGAAGCAACGCCTGAGTTGAGAAACGTGGAAGATGTCGTGGACTCTGGAGAGATGCGGAGGTAGTTCCAATTGGTAGGCAACTTCTCCTCGTTTTGCGAGAATGCGAAAGGGTCCAATGTAACGAGGAGCCAATTTGCCCTTGATACCGAAGCGATGGGTTCCCTTCAGAGGAGTAACCCGAAGGTAAGCCTTCTCGTCAACCTCAAAAGTCACGCCTTATGTTTTCGGTCATATTGACTCTTTTGACGAGATTGGGCTGTTTTCAACTTTTCACGAACGATGCGAACTTGCTCTTCCGCTTCCTGAATCATATCCGGGCCAAAGAATTGTCTTTCCCCGGTTTCTGACCAGTTAAGAGGCGTTCGACACCTTCGTCCATAGAGAACTTCAAAAGGGGCTTTGCCCAAGCTGGATTGATAGCTGTTGTTATAAGCAAATTCGGCAAATGGAAGGCATTTCTCCCACTCCATTCCGAATGAGATAACAGAAGCTCGAAGCATGTCTTCTAGAATCTGGTTGACGCGTTCCACTTGACCACTTGATTGAGGGTGGAAAGCGGTACTAAAAGAAAGGGGGGTTCCCATAGCATTTTGGAAAGTTTCCCAAAATCGAGAGGTGAAAAGACTTCCTCGATCCGAGTTAATTTCCAAAGGAACACCATGAAGAGACACTATTCGGGAGATGTACAAGTCTGCTAACTGATTAGCAGTTATACTCTCACGAACAGGTAAGAAATGGGCCACTTTGGAAAGACGGTCGATAACGACGAAGATAGCGTTGTTCCCTCTCTTGGTCCTGGGAAAACCGGTAATGAAGTCCATACCAATTTTATCCCATTTCCATTCAGGAATAGCTAGGGGTTGAAGGGTGCCAGCAGGCCGTTGATGCTCTGCTTTTACACGACGGCAGACGTTGCAATTAGCAATATACTAAGCAATTTCTCTCTTCATCCTAGTCCACCAGAACCTCTGGCGTAGGTCCTGATACATCTTGGTACTACCGGGATGAATGGTGAGAGGAGATTCATGAGCCTCCGTAAGGATCAACTGCCGTAGATGCTGGTTCTTGGGAACCACTAAACGGTTCTCAAAGTACACAACACCATGATCATTTGTGGAGAAACATCTAGCACCTCCGCTAGCAATGTTCTCGTTGATCTTAGATATTCCCTTATCTCGCTTTTGGGCAGCGATGATTTGATCCGTAAGAGTAGGTTTCGCCACCAAGGTGGAAAGAAATCCTTGAGGAACAATGTGAAGGTTAAGCTTCCGAAATTCCTCATGGAGAAGCGGTTGACTTTGTTGTAACATCAGGTTGTTACAATAAGATTTACGACTTAGCGCATCAGCCATGACATTGGCTTTCCCTGGGGTGTAAGTTATTCCTAAGTCGAAATCTGTGATCAACTTGACCCAACGTCTTTGCCTGAGATTTAAATCCGGTTGGGTGAATATATACTTCAGACTTTGGTGATCAGTGTAGATTTCGCAACGATTACCGAGAAGGTAATGTCTCCATGTTTTGAGTGCATGGACTACAGCTGCAAGCTCTAGATCATGAGTGGGGTAGTTTTCCTCATGTGGGTGTAATTGCCGTGAAGCATAAGCAATTACGTGTCGATCTTGCATGAGAATACAGCCTAGTCCTTGTCGCGAGGCGTCGTAGTAGATAACAAAATCCTTGGAAAAATCCGGTGGTACCAGTACGGGAGTAGAGGTTAAACATCTTTTCAGTTCCTGGAAACTGTGCTCGCATTGTGGAGTCCACTTGAACTTTTTATCTTTCTTGAGGAGTTCAGTTAGAGGTTTGGCAACTTTGGAGAAATTCTCGACAAAGCGACGGCAATAGCTCGCTAGGCCAAGGAAACTCCGAACTTGCTTGACCGATTCAGGTGGAGTCCAATTAAGGACGGCTTGAACTCGCTCAGGGTTAACAGCAATGCCTTTACCAGAAATTACATGTCCAAGATAGGTCACTTCTGACAACCAGAATTCACATTTAGAAAATTTGGCATAAAGGCGATGCTCTCGAAGTTTCTTCAACACTAGCCTTAGGTGTTCGGCATGTTCTTCCTCGTTCTTGGAGTAGATGAGTATATCATCGAGGTAAACCACGACGAATTTATCCAAATACTCCATGAAGATTGAGTTCATCAACCGAGAGAAGGTGGCTGGAGCGTTGGTTAAACCGAAGGACATGACGGTGTACTCGTATTGGCCATAACGAGTAACAAAGGCCGTTTTCAGAATGTCCCCGTTCCTGATTTTGATTTGATGGTAGCCCAACCTCAAATCCATTTTAGAGAAGACTGAGGATCCAGCGAGCTGATCATACAGGTCATTGATCCTGGGGAGCGGATATTTGTTCTTAATTGTGACCAAGTTGACAGGTCGATAATCTACAACCATCCGGTCCGTACCATCCTTCTTCTTGACGAAGAGGACGGGGCAAGCACAAGGAGATGAACTAGGTCGGATGAAACCCTTTTTCAAGGACTCATCGAGTTGTTTCTTAAGCTCGGCTAGTTCAAAAGGTGCCATCTTGTAGGGTCTTCTGGAAATCGGGACAGTTCCTGGAATGAGATCTATCACGAATTCGACATCTCTGTCAGGTGGAACACCTGGCAATTCCTCTGGGAAGACATCCGGAAAGTCACGGACTACCGGAACGTCCTCAAGGTCTGGCAAAGGGCTGGCGTTAAGAGAATATAACTTTCGCTTGGCTATTCGGGTCAAGACATTGACTATCTTCCCCGAAGGATGGGTGAGTTGAACAGTCCTAGAGAAGCAATCAATTTTGGCATGATGGGCTGACATCCAGTCCATACCCAAGATGATATTAATATCCGAAGATTTGAGGGCTATCAAAGATGCGAGAAAAACAAGTTTGTCGACTTGAATTTCATTTCCATGGCTTACTCTAGAAGTTTGCCATTTGGATCCCGGAGTTTGAATTACCATAGAGGTGGACATCTCACAGAATGTGGTGTTATGCAGACGAGCATAGCTCTCGGATATAAATGAATGAGATGCTCCTGTATCGAAAAGAACAGATGCCGGGTGGCAATTAACAAGGAGCGTACCGAGAACGACATTGGGATCTTCTTGAGCCTCTTCCACAGAAACACAATTAACATGGCCACGAGCAGTGGTGGCTGGCTTGGCGTAGAACACTTTCCCTGTTGGCTTGCCGCGGCCAACAGTTTTTGCTGTCTGGTTGGGGTTGGTTTGGGGACACTCTCGCATATAGTGGCCTGATTCCCCACACTTGAAACAAGTCACAGAACTGGTACGTGGAGGAGCATTGTTGGTTGGACCACCATAGGGCTTGGCTGGTGCATATGGCTGAGCTGGGCGAGGCGCCTGGAAGGATGGCCTCGGTGTGAACCTGGGTGGCAGGGCAGTGTTAGGCACCCACACGCGGCGCTTCTGAGGACCAGCACCGGATGAGGAACCCAAGTCACGGCCATGCTTGCGTGTTGCTTCATAATCAGTCTGACCAGTCTCAGCACTGATGGCCTTGTTAACAAGCTTCTGAAAAGATGTGCACTCATGCAGACGGAGGTCGCGGCGAAGCTCAGGACTAAGTCCCTTACGGAACCTTGCCTGCTTCTTGGCATCAGTAGAAACTTCCTCCGTTGCATAACGGGCAAGGTTACCATACTCCCTGCTGTAAGCGTCAACAGAGAGTCGACCTTGAGTGAAACTACAGAACTCCTCATGTTTACGGTCCATGAGACCCTCCGGAATGTGATGTTCACGGAAAGCCTCGCTGAATTCAGCCCAAGTAGTGACATGGTCCGCTGGGCGCATAGCTCCATAATTCTCCCACCATAGACTGGCGGGGCCTTCAAGATGATATGCAGCAAAGGTGACCTTGTCAGCCTCAGCTACTAGTGCAGAACGCAGTTTGTGAGAAATACTGTGAAGCCAGTCATCAGCGTCGAGAGGCTCGACAGAGTGGTGGAACGTGGGTGGATGTAACTTGATGAAATCACTGAGTGACACCAAGTTAGTCCTCTGATGGTGTGCTGTGTTCTGTTCAATACGCTCCAACAAACGGTTGGTCTCCCGCTTGTTTCTCTCAGCCTCTAGCATAACTTCTGCCAGAGAGGGAGGGTGAGGCAGATTTGTATCCCCAACTCTGCTGCCTTCGGCCTGCTCTGGGGGAGCAGGGTTGTTGCGGGTGTTGACCATCCTAGGAAAAACAAGACAATGGTTTAGTCCAAAATGACAAGATTCCGACATAGAATGTAGAATGTAATGGACAACTCAGAATGCAAGATGATCATCCGTATGACATGGTAGATACAGAAACTACTTCTTTTATTCCATCGTCATACACACCATACGAGGTTTAGTACAAGACCAACAAGTACTACTACGGTGAGAGGAGGATCACATATCATCGGAGGCATCCCAAGCTCCTATACATTATTTTTCCTACACCCCCGGAATTACTACACGCCAAGTCATATTCCACAAGTCACGCAGGACGGTGGAAATACAACTATTACAATACCTAGTGGATCTACTACTATCTCAGTCATCTCCGTAGTAGTTCTCATAGAAGTCTCCTCCATAGCCTGGAAGTTCAACGTGAGCATCCGAAAACAAACGGTCCTGAGGAGCCTGTGGACCAAAAGGGCTAGGGTGAGGTCTTGGACCAACAAACGGTTGCCTGCGAGGACCACGAGGTGGGGTGATGCCTCCCACATCACGCCAATCCATCATGTCCGGCAGAGCAGACCTAACAGGATACAGATCTCTCATATCCATGCATCCAGCTTGCACAGCCGGTGCAAACCGAGTCAAGGTGGCCCAATGATCGGCGTGGGTGTTGAAAAGCTCCATTCTCAAGGCCCGATTCTCTCGGTCCTTATCCTCGAGCAACTCAGCAGTGGTGCGAGTTAGTGAGTCCTCCTGACTGGGGTCAGCATAGATAGCCCGGAGATAACCGTGCGCTCCAGGAAGTGAAGCCGGCATATACCGGAAGTCGGTGTTGCGAAGCAGGCCAGTCCTGACTCGCATGATGGTCATCATAGAATAAGCCGCATCTTGCACAGCCATCTCAATAGTAACACCGAGCCCATAGGAACAGTGAAGAGCCTCGGTAGAACCAGGATAAGAGGGAAATATCCGAACGGTGCAAAGATACTGGCTTTGGTTAAAATCTCGAAACTGCTCTTCGACCGTGTATTCGGGATACCAACGGTAACCCGTCTCGATCATCACTCGGACTAACATGGCCGTATGACCGGTCACACCAATGCATCGGGTCAAGCGAACCACTTGATTTTGGTTGCGAGTGGCCATCTGAAAGCACAACCATAATGCAAAGGCATTAGAATTTCTAGCAAAATTTCGACAGCATAACGGCTGTAAATGCTCAAGAAGGATTTGAGACATTTATCAAAAAATTGGATAGACACTCAACAATATCATATCAAGGTTCTGGCTCCAACTTATCAGCATAACAAGGTAGTAGAACTGAACTAGGCTTGTAGTCATCAAACCTATAAGGTACTACTGATTCGTAACACGTGAACCTGATAGAGAGAGAAGATCCTAATCCTTAATCCCCGGTAGAAGAATGGACTGACTCAGATCAGAATGCCATGAGGTAAAGAAGTAAAAAGAGCCTTACGTACCATCCCACAATCAATTCCCCTACATATAACTAAAGCATTTCTAGACTCAACATCGACCAGTTTGGCTTGGAGAACCTACAGGCAGTCCGGCTCTGATACCAACGCTGTCAGGACCCCGACTCAATGTCACATCGATCTAGCCTGTAACACCTCATATCACTTTGCGGCCTCACGCACGGTATTCCCACGGGTGTCGCCTTACCTTTGCCCGGGACCGTTTGCGCCTTTTGGCTCACGTATATGATGATGTCGCTAGCATCCATATGATAAGGAGCCTGGGCTGACATGACTAGTCGTAAACCCAAAGTGGCAAAGACTTACAGGGACAGGCATCCATGACCCAGCATCGAACGTGTCGGTCATCAGCAAGTGGGTCCGGGCTGTAGCACTGGGCTAGCAGGACTCCGGTAAACCGGGCAGTAGCGGGCTAACAGGGCTCCGGTACTCAATGTGTGACATTTCCCTGAAGGGACAGACACAGGAACGAAGAAGGACACATGCCGGCCAGCCTAAGTGTTCCGGAGCAGTAGCAAGCTACCATGGCTCAATGGAAACACTAGGAGACATTTCCCGGTAAGAGAGGCTACTAAAGATAAACAACTAGATAGTCAGATCCCACACATACCAAGCATTTCAATCATACACACAATATGCTCGATATGTGCAAATACAACAAGGCATCACAACATGACTCTACGACACAAGTACTTTATTTAAAGGCTCAGAGAGCCATACATAACATACATACAAGTACGGGTCACACGACCCACATTCAAGTCATACAGTCATACAAACCAGCAGCGGAAGTAACTTGTCTGAGTACAGACAACTAGCAAAATAAAAGAGGCTTGGAAAGCCTAGCTATACTACGTGGACCTTCACAAGCTCAGGATTACCACCTGGGCCTTAGGCTACTCGTCGATGTCAACGTCTACGAAGAACCCATCAGAAGGGGTTGCAGCGCCTTCTGTAAAATGTAAATTATAGCAACATGAGTACAAAGATACCCAGCAAGACTTACGTCAGATCCTACATACATGCACATTATCAAGAAGGGTTGGTGGAGTTATTGCAGCAAGCCAGCTTTGACTCTTGGCTAAGCTATCCTACGAGACTCCAACTTGAAATGGTTTTGCGCACACGAGTCCACTACTCACCACTTCAATACACCACCGAGGATCCACCTCCGTCATCCTACGGAAGAGCCATCCTCGGCACTCACGCTTATCTTGAGATTTTTAGTAGTATCCATTCACTTGTCTATGAACTGTATAAGCAACCAAGTAGTCCTTTACCGTGGACGCGGCTATTCGAATAGATCATGTTAACCCTGCAGGGGTTTACTTCTTCATACATGTTTCCACCACTTAGCGTCTGCACACGACATGTGCTCGGCAGACTTCAAGCGAAAGCCGACGTGGGTGTAGACCACGACCTACCTAAACACCTAAGTCTCTAGTCCAGGTTTATCGCCTATCCAGGTTCCATCCGCAGGGAGTCCGTCCGAGGTTTCCCATATGGCCCCGAACGATGTGTACAGGGTTCCCAAGATACCTAACGGGTATTCGATACACCGTGCCACGTACCTACTGCATCACAGCCCACCCCGCGGGTCAGCGCTGTCCACGGCCTCCAGTAAGCTACAAACACCAGAAACTACTTGCAACTCCTGGACAGAGGACTAGGGTGAATAAGAAGTCGAGCGGGGTCATATTTTAGGGCCCAATGCATGGTAGTAGCTGAATCTTAAATCACGCATACAGATCTCAGTTCTTAAGGTCGGCTTCAATGAAACAACCCACCATGTACTCCTACATGGCCTCTCATCGATACCTTTACCAAATCGTGTTCACCACATCACTCTCATTACCGACATGATCATTTCACTCTAGCCCATCACCCAGATGAACCAGACCTGACACGACTCTAAGCATAGCAGGCATAGCAAGGTAGGAACAACACATACATATGGCTCAATCAATTCCTACACATGCTAGTGGGTTTCATCTAATTACTGTGGCAATGACAGGTCATGCAGAGGAAATGGATTCAACTACCGTAGCACACAGCAGTTTGAAACGCGTTGTCTTAATGCAGTAAAAGAGAGCAAGAGCGAGAACATGGGATTGTATCGATATGATCAAATGGTTGGTTGCTTGCCTGATGGATCGATGCACGGATACGGTTCTTCGCTAGGGTAATCACGGTACTCCTCGGAGGCAGAACCTGCCGCAAAGAACACCGATACACAACCATCACCAAACAATGTGCGACTATATGATGCATGCATGAAACATGGCAATATGAGTGTGTTGGGCTAATGCAACTAAAACCAGATGGGTTTGAATCAATTTGAACCAAAGATTCAAATTTCAAACTCATAAATGGCCCTTTAAAGTGTTTTATCTTGTTCTGCACTAAACCTCAAGTTAGTTTGTTTAAACATGCATGAAACTAGTACAGATGGATAGATTGGATTTTTCTGATCATTTTTCATATATAATTTGTTTGATTTGGAGCTACGGTTGAATTTATATGAATTTTTGAAGTTTGCAACAATTTCTGGAATTTATAAATCATTTTAGATTTATTTTAATTTCAGAAAAGGTTTACTGCGTCAGCATGAGGTCATGCTGACCTCAGCAAGTCAACAGACCCGGTCCAGGTCAAACCTGACGCGTGGGTCCAGGGTGTCAGTGGATAATTAACTAATTTAATTTAGTTTAAACTAATCTGGATAATTAGCAGAAGGGGGCCCCACCTGTCATTGACTCAACAGAGTCAACCAGGGCCCACCCGTGGTCAACGTCAAAATGGCTGCACCGGTGTTAGCCGCCGGCGAGCCCGACGCGGCGGCGGAAGTGGTTTTGGCCGTTCCGGCCACCAAATGGGTCACAGAGGGCATCGGGGTGGAGCTGAGGACGAGCCGCGGCTCTTGGTGGAGTCAGTTGGGGTCGGGGTGGCCGGAGTTGGTGCCGGCGACGACCTAGGCGGTCACCGGAGTTCGGGTGAAGGCGAACTCGGGGCTAGGGTGTGCGGTGAGGTGCGGGGAGTGCACGGTTGGACTCAACACAGCGTGGTGAGTGCGTTGGACACCGTGAGGTGGCCGGAGGATGGCCGGGAGCACGTCGGCGACGAGATCCGCGGCGGTGCGTGCGGCTGATCTTCGTGCGGTGGCTACATGGCTCGGGGGCGAGAGAGGAAGGGTAGGAGGGGTAGCTAGGCTCACAGAGCACCCGTAGAGCCCACCGGCGGGGTCGGGGACGAGCTGATGCGGCGACAGCGTTGAAGGGGATCTCCGGCGACGGCGAACTCGGGCGAGGTCGGTGCGGTGGACTCGGGCCTCACGAGCACGCGGGGCTCGGTTAGCTCGACGAAGTGGACGGCGGCGGAGCTCCTGGACACCATGAAACGGAGCACGGGCGGCGGGGAGCGCGGCTACGACGATGGAGCGGCGGCGGTGGCGTCGGCCATGGCTGGGGAGCGCGAGGGGGAGGAGCTGGAGAGGAGAGGGGGCGTCTGGGGGGTTCGGGGGAGAGAGAGGGGTCGATCCACGTCGTTAGCCGGGTGAGTGGAGCGGCGAGGCGGCGAGCAGGTGCGTGGCACCCATGCGGTGCTCGCCGTCGAGCACCTTGCCTGCCCGCCTGGCCGGGCAAGTAGCTCGCTGGCGTGGCGCTGGGCTGGGCCGGCAGGTGGGCCGAGTTGCAGGCGCCAGGTAAGTCCTTCCTTTCTGTTTTTTTTTCTTTTTCTATTTTTCTGCAACTTTGTTGAATTATTAAAAATACCTAGGCAACTCCTAAAATCACCAAACTGCTCCTGGTCCAAAGTTGGAATATTTCCAACATGAAACATTTCAGTTTAGGAATATTTGAGCATTTGAAATATTTTATATAATTTTAAATGCCCAAATTCAAATACTTATCATTTAATTCAAAGATCCTAAGATGACCTAGAAAATTGTGCAACACTTTTGGCAGAGGTTCTGAACCAAGACAAAAATGATGGACATTTTAGAAGGGCATTTCAGGTTCATTGAAAAAGTTTTTAGTAAACCCTAGTTGGTTTCAGAGGGGGCTGGGGGTTCTGACATCCCCATTTCAACTTTCTGATGAAAGGATAGACATGATGCAACACTCTAATGCATGAACTAGCTAGGGTGTGACAACGACCGATCTCTTCCTTGATCCAGTCATACGTTTTTGGATTAAACTTTCTGGCCGATTGCTTGTATGGTCTACAACCGGCCTTTATAGGTAACCGATGCTCCACCAGCTCTCAGCTTAAACCTGGCATCTCATGATATTCCCATGCAAAGCAACAAACATATTCTTTCAACAGCTCGATCAACTTAGCTTTATGATCGGCTCTTAAATTTTCGTTTACAAATGTCGGCCGAGGAATTGAACCATCTCCTAT
Organism: Triticum dicoccoides; assembly: GCF_002162155.2. Lineage (NCBI taxonomy): Eukaryota > Viridiplantae > Streptophyta > Magnoliopsida > Poales > Poaceae > Triticum > Triticum dicoccoides. The sequence continues at coordinate 367,170,354 of NC_041383.1, forward strand.
ATCTATCTCTTCTAATGGATTGGCCGATGTAAAACCTTGTCCTAATTTATCCATATCATCTAACTCTTCTATGGACTCATACATATCGTTCTCATTGGACCGATATTCTACAAGACGCTTTTGTAACCACTCTGAGTTAGGATCCATTTAAATACATCATACCTTGGAGCCGATTATCGCCAGCCGGCTTTAAAGAAACGGGCACGAAACCACTTCTTTGCGCTAAGAAAATCAAATTATGATAAGTCGCGCCCCGTCAAGCAAGTAGCATTGGGGTGTTGCCAATCCACCGATGCATCGGCCAAAGCAACACAAGCCGAATTATCCGCATGAATGACTTCTACTTCATCATCAACCCACTGAATTAAAAACTGGTGCATAGTAGATGGCACGCACTGGTTTGCATGAACCCAATCGCGGCCTAATATCACATTGTAGTTACCTTGCACCTCGGCGACAAAGAATGCGGTAGCCAAAGTTTTACTTCCCACCATGAGCTCCACATACATCACACCTCTGGCTTCAGTTTTCTCTTTGCCTTCAAATACATTGAGCACCATGCTGGTCTTTATCAACTCTTCATCACGCAGCCCCAATTTTTTGAAGACCGAATATGGCATAAAATTCACCACAGCACCACCATCAACAAGCATTCTAGCAACCGGGGATCCATTAATATGACCTTTAAGGAACAATGGCTTCAGGTGCGTCACCGGTTCTTTTGGCTTCTTGAATATAGCATTTTTAGGACCAAACTCCAACTGAGCTACTTCCCCTTTTTCATCTATAGCACGAAATTCAGTGCGTAAGTAATACACCATATTAATATCCATACCTTCATGAACTGACGTAGACTCATAATCAAGCATATCATCTCCATCCTCAAGCATGTCCCTTGACTCTGAAATATCTCCAAGTGAAGAGGAAGTAAAAGGTAAAGTGGACGATGTAATAGCAGCCGCATCGTCCTCCGTTGGTAGTGTAGGTGTCGCTATGATAAATGTAGAAGTTGCTAAGTTTTCCTTTTGCTTAGGCTTCCACACTTGTTTTGGGGGTACCATGGGACGACTTTCATTGAACAATTTATCCCTTTGCCTCTCTGCTTCTTGTTCCACCTTCTCATGGCTCCTCATGCGCTGTAATATCCTTTTTGTGCCTTGGGCAGACCGGAAGGACACCACTTAGGTTGAGTATATTTTGGATCCCTCGACTTGGCCTTGCTTGTGCTAGCTTCATGGTCATTAGCCATGGGACCCTGCTGGACAACAGCCACATCTTTATTAGAATTAGCCGGATTATCAACAATAATCGACTCTTTGATTGTTAATTCTTTAGTGCCTATCATAATAGTTTCAACACTAGTATTCTTCTCCTCTTGCTTGCTAGGCTCTAAAATTTTAGCACTTGGTGATTTAGCACGCCACATTTGCTTGCCGACCCTTCCATGATTATCTCGCATTGGCTGATTGACACCGTTGTTCAAACGACCTCGTGTGGGATAAGAAAGCCTCTCATGAACATGCCTCCTTGGTTGTGCCCAACCCGGATGAAAAGCATAAGGGGCCATTGGGGGATGCCCCCATCCTCCATTGAAGCCTCCCATGTAGTATGGTGCATAGGGGGGTGGCGCATCCATGGTCCCGGTGCCCACAACCCATATGGCCTTGCATGATGCTGAAATTCTTCCTGAGGAGGTGACCTTGAGCGCTTCAAATTTAATGACTGATCAGAGCTAGAACCAGCCGCTTGATTGGCATATTTGGACATCAACATATCAAAAGTTGTCCTGATTCTCTTGCGCTGCACTTTACTTCATTCGTCTTCCACTTGCCAACCTCTGGACTCTTGGGCTTAACAAATTTGACATGACTGTTCTCTTGCACTTGTGGTTGCCGCCTGAGTGTAGGATTCTTGATGGTGATCTTGATTATCTCCTTGCCATCGGGTTGCTTATCAAGCACAACTTGCCTCCCCAAGACCTTGTCGCTCTCCTTATTTTTCCTGGGCTCACCAATGACAACATTATTCTTATTAGCTGATTCGGCTGTGTTGGGCCGAATTAACATCTTCTTCCCCTCAAAATCCATGGTGTTCATTGGGAAAGGTTGCTTATCAACTTGCATCTCAGAAAAATTCAATCGTCTGTCATTAATGGCCGATTGTATCTGTCGTCGAAAAACATTACAATCATTATTAGCATGAGAAAAAGAATTATGATACTTGCAATAAACATGCCATTTCAGCTCTTCAAACGGCGGTAAAGTATGAGATATTCTAATAATCATTGCTTGCAATAAAGCATCAAATATTTTATCACACTTAGCAATGTTGAAAGTAAATTTCATCTCTTCATCATGATTCTTATGAATCGGCTTTAAATCATCGCAAGTAAATGGTTTGGCCTTAGATGGCCAAACAAATTCAGTAGCATAAATATCACCCTCATCATCCAAGTGGTCACTATCATACTCAACCATATTCATCTTAGGATGATCAGTTTTATATCTATGCACCTCTTTAAGATCTTTGCTTCGTCTTTCCTGAGCCAAAGCCCTTGGCAAGACTTGGTTGATATTTAAAAAATCATGTCCTTCTAGCCTTTCTCTAATGTGAGTTCTCAAACCACTAAGCACAAGATCAGCCAAATCTCTCTCGGTTATCACCAAATTATAGCACCGGTTTTTTGTATCTCTAAATCTTTTGACATAATCAGAGACCGATTCATCATGCTTTTGCTTATCCGATGTAAGATGGGATAGTTTAAGCTCATTGTCACCACTGTAGAAGTGATCATGAAACTTTTGCTCCAATTGAAACCATGTAGTAATAGAATCGGGTGGTAATGCAGAAAACCACAAGAAAGTAGTACTGGTTAAAGATAAAGGAAAATAACGTACTTTCCACTCGTCCCGTGAACTTGCCTCACCTAATTGTGCCAAGTATGGACTAATATGCTCCCATGTAGTCTTTTTCCCCTCTCCGCTAAACTTAACAAAATCTTGAACTTTATATCCGGGAGGACATGGCATGACATAAAAAAATTCTAGATATGGTTTCCTGGAAATTCGTGGTTTAGGTAGTTCAATCCTACAATGCTCTTTGAACACCCTAGACATTTCCTCTCTGACATTAGCCAAAATATCACTCGTATTGAGTGACGTTGCGTGTGGTTGTGGCGCATGGTGAATATGATTTCTAATAGTTGGTATAGTGCTAGTCGGAAGAGATGGTGGTGTGTATGTTGTACCATAGTTCGGCAGCAATCCACTTGGACTTGCCAAATCGTAACCTAGCAATGCAGTTGGATTCACTGAACTTGGTACGTTCATGGCAGGATTAAAGGGTGGATCAACAAGTTGGTTTGTCTGACTGGAATAAGAATTCAACGGCACGAGCGGCGCCGATGAAATAGGTAAAGTTGGACTAAAGTTTTCCACAGCAGCAGACATACTACCACTAACATTATATGATTGAGGAGTATTATTTCGAGCAGTATTATTGTCTATGATATCTTGGTAAATAAGATCATTATTCTGAGCAATAAGAGTAGTAATTTCAGCCGAATGTTCAAGAGAGAAGATTTAGCTTACAGCCGGTTCTACCTGCTCATTGTGAAGAGGAGGAAACTTGATTTCTTCAATTGAAGTGATGTTTCCTTGGCGATCCTTTTTGAATTTAGCAAGGAACTCCTGCATCTCCTTCTCTTCACGCGCCTTCTTGTACTCCTCAAAAGCTTGGTGATGTTCTGCCGATAATTCCTCAAAATTGGGCTTGATGATGTTATCGGCATCCACTTCAGATGGCTTGGGAAGATCTACCATGATGGATGATGATGATTTCTCTTTGTTCCCCAGCGGAGTCACCAAAAAGTTTGTTCGCACATGAACACGTCATCGTGAACCCTCGGCGTCAAGCGCGATACGCAGGACACGTTGCCGAAGGAGGCTCACCAGAAGCGTGATATGCAAGACAATCCGGCGAGCTCTTTTGAAGACCCAAAACCCCACACGGTCGGGAGGGACCCCGTCTGGACGCACGGCAGCGATGGGCTGCCCTAGGTCGGTTTGCCCGCCCCGAGGGCTTCGTAGAACGAAGCTCTCCGAAGCGAAGAACACCGATGAACGAGAAGCAAAAAACTAGGGTAGGAGATGAAAGTTTGTAGATGGTTTTTGTGATTGTGTGATGTTGTTCAATCGCCCGTCACCCCTTAGGTATATAAGAGGCGGCTGGACTTCCCGTGAAAGTAAAAGGCATGGATTCACGTCCAAAACCCTAGTCAAATTCAGATTGATTTTGTCCGAACTTTCCAAAACTGTTCGGTTTAAACTGGCTGCACCTTGCGGGTCTTTTTTGTGGTGGTAAACAACCTCGGATGAAAACGAGTCCAAAAGCAATCTTGATTGTTTTGACGAGTCAAACAACTTTCATGTTGAACATTTTTTGATCAGAGGTCATATTGAGTGTCAAATCGTCGTGCAAAACAGGCTATTATTGCGCTACCTCGCGCAAATCCGGCTATTACTCGCGCTACCCATCAGACGGGGTGTCTGGTGGGGCGCGGCACTTTCGGTCTCTTGACAGAGCTTCTTTCCGATGGCTCTAACTTTTGCATACGAACTCGGATTGAAACGATTTTTATACCACAATTGATCGTTTCGACGAGACGAAGATAATCTATGTAGATCATTTTTTCATACGAGGCAGTCTTGGGGTGTAATGAGCCGAATAGTGTTCTGAATACAAAATCTCAGTATTTCGAACACAACTTCAGCCTTCGAGATGAGATTGGATGGCGATGGCCCAAACTTCAAAGATGTTCATATCGACAATAGAAACTTTTTATGTAGATCACTTCTCCATTTGAGGCCATATTAATTAAGTTCTTGATCGTGCCAAAATCTGGTGCCAACACAATTCGTAGCTAATTAGACCTTAACTAGCTAGGAATTGTAAAAAAAGATGGAGTGGCAATTCTGGAAGAAGCTGGGGAGGGGGTGAATTCTGGGAGAATTACCCAAAAGAACTGGCCCTTATAGAGCCATCTAGGGCAAGGTGGCAACATTTTGCCATGTAATTTTGGGACATCAATGTTGCTTCTAATAATGGGGGAAAAGAGGTATCTCAATCCAATGGGAATATGGGATCACTTACTCTCTTGACATAGTGTGTGTTCCTTGTAAAACATAGTGTGTGTGTGTGTCGATGGTCTCACTCACAGGATGGATCCTTGGTTCTTTTCCCTGACACAAGCAAACCAAATTGAATGAGATCTTATTTATTTCCAATAAAATCAAAACAAGGAAGCAAGGAAAGGTGAAGATGGAATGCACTTTAGTTTACTTCATTTCATTTCAGACAAGCAAACCAAAAGTAAGTTTATTTTTATTTACTTCACTTTGACTGCACTTTAGTTTAAGTGAATGTACAGTTTTAGTAACACTAACTGAAATGTGGTCTGATGTATTAAGAAGAGAGAAGAAGAGAAACTTTTATTTTTACTCCTACTCCTACTAATCCTACTCCTACTAATCCATTTGAATTAAGGCCTGATGTATTGGAGCTTAAGTGTCAACAAGAAATGTGGTCTAAATTTCTGTGGAGTAAATTTTTAATGAAATGTGATTCAGAAACAATGCAGAGTTGCCTCTGTTTAGATGCAAGTTAACTTACAAAAACATACTCAAAGTATAATTTTCCTCTATAGCCGGAGTATATGTTTACTGGTTTAGACTTAATAACATGAGTAGCTCGGAGATGAGGCCAGAGAACTAGGCACTCAAATTTTTGCACTTTATTCTAGCCTCCTGCATATTGCAAATCAAAGCGCGCACACATAGATGACCCGCACCAAGGTGAGTTTAAGAGACGCAATGATTTGTCGGACATCCCGACAACGTCGTTGATGTGGAAGTTAAAGCTACCTATGGTCCAAAGATAGCTCCAACTAAATTACTCCTCTATACAAATCTTTAGAACTACCCTACCAGGAACTAAACTACTCCTATATAGGAATAGGGATTCTATTGTTGCAATCCAAATGTTTTTAGAAACAAATGTTCGGAGTACTTGCATGTTCCTCCAACAGTAGGAATTACTCCTAACAGAGCACTATTCATCCTCTCATAGTTGCAATTTAAGATGAGTACTCTTGCTTTTTTGGCTGGCCTTAATAGCATAGCTCAACACAAGCAGATGCAACCACATGCACAAGATGTTTAATAGTACAAACAATTAGCTTTATACTCCATCTGTGGAAGAAATTGCAAAAATAATTCACTTTAATCACTGTTGGTATTGTTTATATTGTGATTACACTGGTTAGCATCTGCGGCTGGGAGGCATCAAGAAAACCGTTAGCTCATGGATTCAGACAAATAGCACTGGTTTGCCCAAGCTCACAAGATTGTTCTGCCTCAGGATACAACATCTGCCCCTTCCTCTCGCTCTCCCTTTTCACTGTTAGTATCCAACCAACCAAACAACAGAGAAGCTAATTGCAAACCAAACAACGGAGAAGCTAATTGTTTCAGATCAAACAAATCGGCCGGCGGGAGGAAAGACTACGGTACTATGTACTCTGTCGTGGGGTAGGGGATTACTTACGTTGGGCAGGGGAGGAAGCAGCTACTCCGCCGCCGACGACGATGAAGTGGGCACCGTGAGGACAAAGACACCGCTCTAGATCCGCCGCTCTGGTGCTCCGGTGGCGCTCCAGATCCGCCACTTGGGTGCCGCTCCACATCCATGCCTCCAGAGTAGAAGCTCATTGTCGGCGCAAAATATTAGATTTTTTGACCTCCGGGGTGTGAGTGGAGGCAGGGTGGTGGAGATAAAGGGGGCGGTGGAAAGGGAGTGGGAGAGGCCGTCGACTGGGAGAGGGTGAGGTCGGCGAGCGACGGGGAGATGGGAGGCAGGCGAGAAGGGGTAGGCCAGGGAGCGGCGAGAAGCGTGGGAGAGAGGGCAGTTGGGAGAGTATGAGCGAGTGAGTGCGACTGGGCGAGTGAGCGATGCAGAGGGCAAAATTGGAAAGTGCGGATATTTCTGAACTAGACGGAAGTTGAACTAAAAACCTCCACCGTCAATTATTTCAGAACGGAGGGAGTACAATAATCTGATATGTGGGTGGACTGGTGCTTGGGTGTTGTTCTTACTTGAACAAGCCTCCCACTTATGATTTCCCCCTGACGCAAGCATCGACAACTACGAAAGAAGAATTAAGAATAATCTAACCATCGCATGAAGCATATGGACCCAAATCAGTCCCTTACAGAATAGCGCATAAACTAGGGTTTAAGCTTATGTCACTCTAGCAACCCATTATATAATAACTACTCCACAATGCTTTCCCTTATGTCCAAAGATAGTGAAGTGTCACGTAGTTGATGTTCACATAACAGCACTAAGGGAAACAACAACATACATATCATCAAAATACCGAACGAATACCAAATTCACATGATTACTTATGACACGACTTCTTCCATGTCCTCAGGAACAAATGTATCTACTCACAAAACATATTCGTCCTCAAGATCATAGGGGTATTGAATAGCATAATGCATCTGAACATATGATCTTCCACAAAATAAACCAACAAGCATCAACTACAATATGTAATCAACACTACGAGCAACCCACAGGTACCACTATGAGGTTTTGAGACAAAGATTAAATACAAGAGATGAACTAGGGTTTGAGATGAGATGGTGCTAGTGAATATTTTGATGAATATTGGTCCTCCCTTGATGAGAGGATCATTGGTGACGATGATGGCTTCAATTTCCCCCTCCTGGAGGGAAGGTTCGCCGGAGGAATCGCTTCGTCAAAGAGAAAGAGTGCCATTGCCCAGGTTCCACCTCGAGACAGTGGCGCTTCATCCCGAAACCCTTCTATTTATTTTTCTAGGGAAAATGGGGTTATATACCATAAGATGGGCCTAGGAGGCCTGCCAGGATCACCACAAGCCCCAGGGGCGCGCCTAGGAGGGTGGGGTGCGCCCAGGAGGGTGGGGCGCGCCCCCAGGCTTGTGGCTTCCTTGTGGGTCCCCCTCTGGTACTTCTTTCGCCAATAATTTTAATATTCCGAAATAATTTTCCGTCAATTTTTATCTCATTTGGAGATGTTGAGAAAAATTCCTCCGATATAGCCCTTTCCGGTCTCGAATTCCAGCTGTCGGCAATCTCCCTCTTTATGTGAAACTTGCAAAATAAGAGAGAAAAGACATAAGAATTGTATCATAAAGTGATATAATAGTTCATAATGTAATAAATATAGACATAAAAACATGATGCAAAATGGACGTATCAACTCCCGCAAGCTTAGGCCTCCACTACTGGGGAAAAGGCTAGCAGCAGCGCGGGGTTTAGATGTATCAGTAGCGCGGGGACAGGCACTACTAATAAGGCGCTACAGCTAACATATAGCAGTAGCGCGTGCTCACTGGCGCTACTGCTACACAAGTGTAGCAGCAGTGTTGTTTGCAGAAGCTCGCTATTGCTAGTAGCTCTAGCGCGTTTTACCTTGACGTGCTACTGCTACCACGGCGCTGGTGCTAATTTTTGTACACTCGCTACTGCTAATTTAAGTAGGTTTTTTTGTTATTTTTTGCCATATTTGTTTTGTATTTGAACAGGCTTTATAGAAGAATCTTTAGCACATAGAAATGTCATCATGATACACATACAAATGCCTGTGAGACCACAAATGTAATCATAGCATGTACATACAAATAGTCTCATCATAATCATCATCCAACACAAAGTGATATCTTGTCATCATCTCGAAAATAGCGATACATGCAAGTCTCGAATACTTGCAACTACAACAACGTCATCCATCTAAACAAAGGTATACGCAAGAAGTGCTATCACTATGAGTGAGAGCGGAACTATGCAGTACATGAGGTGGCGGTTACGAGTCCTCTCTCGCGCTAGCATGAACCTCAAGTAACTAGCTTCTCCTTCTTGTCTGCTTTTGAAGCCTTTATGGCTGGCGCCCATGAACCCATTCACTTGCGCCTGACACTCATGCCACTCGTTGTACACCCCCGGAACCTTCCCTTTGTACACGACATAGCAATTCCATCTCGCCATCAAGAAACTAGGTACCTGTTAGAGATGCATGTTCATGAAGAGGATGTACAATCATATATATGCAACAAAATATACTAGAGCAACACCGAAAAAGAAAGGATTAGCAACTAGATGCAACATACAGTATGCAAATTAATTAACTAGAGGTACGCAGGTCATCGTACGCAAACTAACAAAGTAGTGTTACGCAAGTTCGGCATGGACCGTGGACATCACAAAGTTTCATCGCTACAAGAAGTATACAAGTTCAACCGACACATATCATCATCATCGGCATCATAAATCACTAGAAGTTCCATCCTTCCATATCATCGAGGACGAACCCTATCTTCTTGAACGGCATGAGGTCTAGACGTTGCATGCCTATGCGAGTTCGGACGTAAGCTCGCGATATAGGGCCGTGGTGGAACATCCCCTTCTCATCGACGACTTCTTTCATGATGATCGTTGCAATGTCGCTTTGGATGCGAAAGAAGTCATCTCTAAGTTTATAATCCGCTTCTCCATGAGATTCTAGCCACTTGTGGATACGATCATCATTTCTGCTGCTAATGCCAAGCTTTTGGTGATCCGTGTTGAACTGAATCATGAGATGGACGATGTAGAATCCATCCTTCTTGCTTGGTTTTGAGACATGGATGCAGGAGAAGTTAGTTTTATGCGCGAAACCCATCTTCTTGTTCCTTTGTTTCTTGATCTGCACGTGGCCACCTCTAAAGCTGAAGCCTTGGAGAGCATCATCTAGAATATTCATTATGTGGGTGTAGTCTTTTTTCTCGTAGTCTTTGGAAGGGTCAAAATACACGGTGTGGTAGACTTGCGGGTAAAGAACGATAAGGACGGCGCGCCCGTTGCTGTGGGGAAAAGACACCTCAAATTATTCCCCATATGAGAGAGAAGGAATGATTGAAATGTACGAAAGGGTTGTCCGGAACTGACTCACTTTGGATGATAAGGCACGAGGACAATTTCCCGGTCCTTATTCTGTACCATGAAGTTTTGGAGGTACTCCCTAGCAGTTTCACGCTCAAAGTCACCGAGACTCAAGAAAGACTCGTGCATGTAGTACGGATCCGCCACACATATTTGCGAGACTTCTTCACTCTTCATGACGGAGCTCATATGTAGCACAAAAAGGCGGACGATAGTAAAATCAAGCCGCCTTGTTAGAAACATCTCAAAGATATGGTCAAACCGCAGGAAGAACACCTCCGCGGGCCGTGTGTCGACGTAGCACTTCCCCTCAGGCACACGAGCCGCGTATGTCGGATATCCTGGATACTTTGAGGCTAGTAGGCTTTTCTCAGTCGACAGCACATGGTCGTGCAGTCTCCTGAGATCCCCTGATAGTGCCTCCAGCGGTTTCGGCGGTAGCATCGGCTCGCTCGTGAGATGGAACATGACCGCACTTTTCACGGGTACACGCTCTTCAGAATGCATCGTCTGGCTGCTATGTGCTCTGGCTTGTTTGGAGACAGTTACCTTCCCCGATCTCTTCCTCTCCTTTTTCTTGGGCACACCTTCCAGACCCTTCCTTAACCCCTGCCCCAGTGTTCCCGGGCTAAGTACTGTACGACCCTCGCGCCCGGCTAGTTGAGCTTGTGGTGAGGCGGCATCTTCAGGCATGTCCTGTGAGGATTTCATGAAGAGAGACTTTTTGCAATCCATGGTATGACCCTGCCCGGGCATATCATCCATATCCTCATTAGCAAGCTGATAGCCCGATTCGTCATATGGTTGACTCATCATATCTATGTCACAGTCATACGCGTTTGTATTGAGGTAATCCATAGGGTCGACCTCCGTCTCATCATCCATTATCTGTTCTACAGGAGAAATTACATCAGCCAGTACTATTCCACCCCCTTCATCATGTCGTCCGCCGCTCTCACCCGGCACTACATGAGCTGGTAATTGCGTAGGCGGGGTGGTGGTCTTCACACATGCTTGTTGATGTGTGGTAGTTATTGGTGTGCTCTCTGCCGGCTCCAAACGAATAAGATTCTTCGGCCATAGCAGCACCCAATTCTTGCAGCTTCCAATCCGCGGCGGGGTCTCATCGTCCACTCCCACATGCTGTACTGGAGGAGGCAAATCCTCGTGCCCCGATTTCACACTGGTCAAGCTAACCCTGAAGTGCCCAGCGGGGATCGGCTGGTTGTGGAACGTGCGTTGAGAGGGGTCCATTATCATCCCCTGTCCCACGTCCACCTTCTGGCCTTTGATCAAGTAGAGTATGGTGCACAGGGTTTCTTTCGCCTGCAAACACATATGTTTGTGGCGTAAAACAACCGAAAGGCAACAAAAATGGAATATTATACACACACACACACACACACACACACACACACACACACATATATATATATATATGTTGGTGCGACATGTAATTACCGTGACGGCGTCGAGCTCAGCCAAAGACGAAGGCCCACCTAGCGCGCCTGAGACTGAGGACGGGCTGCTATGAGTGGGAGCGGCTGCGAGAGGAGGCCCGGTTGCGTGAGCAAGTGATGGTGTGATGGTGTTGTTGTTCATGGAGTTGCTCCCGACGAAACTGGGCATCGGGAAATCATGTACCATCTTGTCTGGATTTTCCTTCGCCCAGTTGATGATAGCTGGAACCAAGTTAGTAGCGAAATCATTTCTGCAGGCAGTTACAGCTGCATTGACTGCCTGCTGTAGCAACTCATATGTGTCCTCGGCTGCTTTTTTCGCGTCCTCAGCTGCTTTTTTCTCAACCGCAAGCTTCACCTTCGCGTCGATGTCCGCCTGACTAAACTTCGTTTTCAGCTTCTTGGCCTCCAGGCCCTCGTTGTAAAACACCTTCCACGTGGCGCCATCTCCAGCGCCGTGCACATGACCATATTGTGGCCGCTGATCCAAAGGGAGTCCCTTAAGTTTGTTCAAGGCCCGGTTGAGAGGGGTGTCCCACTTGGGCCTCATCGGAGAAGTAGGGCTTTCGGCTGCAAGCTGGTGTTGCTTCTCCAGTAGTCTAATCAATTTCCTCGTGATCTTGTCTGTGTAAAAAACCTTTTTCTTCTTGTCCCACTTGTAGTGGGCCCTGATGAAGTCATGCTCCAAGGGGTTGGTGAACTTCGCGAAGGGGTCTGGGAGACCCGCGGCTTCACGTTTCGTGTCCTCCTTATCCCATATGGGCCTTTTACCGAGGTAGCCACGGCTTCCAAGGCGATGCTTCCCCGTGTTTCTTTGCTGAAGGCTCTTGAATTTCGCAGCCTTAGCCTTGGCTGCCTCGCTAGCGCAAGTGTCCTTGAACTTTTCGAACTCCTCTTCCGTAAGTGTCAGATTTTCCTCCAGAATCTTGGACAGGGGTTCATCAGCCTCAATAGCTCATTTCACCCTCGTTTTCCAGGAGGCCAAATCATTGTTGAACATGCCCATGGCATGATTGTTAATCTTTTTCATCTTCGGATCATCCCACGGTTGTTCTATGTTATCATCCCGGTCGGGGAACTTGAATCTCGTGTGCAACTTTGTTAGGAGCAACTGCGTCAAATGTTCTTTACTCCTTAAGTCATCGTCGTTGATGCTCGCGCATTCCCGTAGGATGCATCCTACTTGGTTCCCATAGCACTTGCGAGGTTCTTCCGGCTCTAATGGCTCAAACTTGCCAAGTGCCATCTTTGTGATCACAAGTCATCCAATCCCTAGTTTGTTAGGTTTTCGTATCCTCTGCTTCTTATGCTTCCTCTTTTCGGTAGCGGCATCGGGACCGGTACCTTCCCCGCTGGTACCTTCCCCGCCGGTACCTACCCCACCGGTCTCGGTGCTGCCATCGGTGCCGGCGCTGTCGGTGTCGATGTCGGCGTCAGTACCATCATCGAGGCCGACCTGCAAACCTTGCTTAGCAGTCAAATAGTCGAGGTACTCTTGTTCACCCTCATAATCCATCTCGTCTGCATCTTGGTCAGAAGGCCCAGTTTCTTCGTTGTTCGACATGTTTCCTAGGATTAGGTGTCCTCATTTATTTCTAAAAGTATGAATAAATGAGAAATGACATAAAAACAAAGCTATGTGCCAGCACTCGATATGCCAACTATGTAGCACAAAATCATGCCTTTATTCACGGGAAATTTCGGCATGACCTTTGCTAAAAAAATGGACATATCGAGCGCCTGAAATTCACCGGAACGGAAATGAATCAACATTCCGGCGTAACATAGGCCACTCGGATCATTTTCCAAACATGACATGTCCAAAACATGAAATATGCACATATCACATGTCCAGTTCAAATTTGCACATATCACATGTCCAGTTCAAATTTTGAAACCTAGCTAAATTCATAACTAAATAGATAACCTAATTAACATACTGCCTTAACTAAAACCTAATTAAATTAACCGAAGAACCCTAGCAGAGAGAGGGGGGGTTACAGAGGGTGCAGGGGCGAGGAGGCAGGCCCGACGACGGCCAGGAGGGGAGAGGAGGGAGGCGAGGGCCGACAGGTCGGGGGCGAGTGCGTC
>NC_041383.1:367184427-367360205 GCF_002162155.2 Triticum dicoccoides
AGCGCCCGCGCTGGGGTCGGGGCGAGGGCCGGGTCGGGGGCGAGCGCTGGGGTCGGGGGCGGGGGCGAGGGCCGGGTCGAGGGTGAGCGCCGGGGTTGGGGGCTAGCGCCGGCGCCGGAGTCGGGGGCGAGCGCCGGGGCCGGGTCGGGCACGGCGGTGCGACGAGGGAGAGTGGGGATTTTTGGGGGGAAGAGGCGGGATGAAGAAGGGCGGGTGAGAATTTTGGGTTAAGTGGACATAGCAGTAGCGCATTTGCACAAAACGCGCTGCTACTACCTTCAGTAGTTGTAGCGCTTTATACGAAATTCGCTTCTACTAACTTCAGTATCTGTAGCGGTGTAGGCAAAACGCGCTGCTACTACCTTCGCTACTGCCAGTTTTCCTTTTTCTTTTCCTTTATTTTATCCCACTTTTATTTCCCGAGGGCAGTGAACGAAGGGAGGGCGATATGTATTGCATCATTTGACGGTTAAATATGTATGCAAAATAGGAACATATATATTACACATCATTGGACCCATGCATAATAATGGCTAAGTGTGTATACAAAATAGGAACATATATATTACATCATTTGACCGATAACATAAGTTTCCTCAGTGCTGACGTTTTCGTTTTTGAGTCAGCTTCTTTCCCTTCTTGTTCATCGAAGAATAATTGAGCCCCTCATTGTGACTTTGCCTTTTCCATGGAGTACGATTTTTCTTAGGTAATGTAGTATTGATTCTTCTTTTGACGTATACTTCATCATCATCATCATCATCTTCCCTCATTGGGTTGCCGTACTGATCATAGTCTTCCTCGTTGGCGACTCCATCCATTCCAATGATGTTCCTTTTGCCTCTCCTCAGGACAACACGGCTGGGATTGCGCGGGTCAGTTATGAAGAAGCATTGTGTCACGTGCTTAGCGTGTACCCATGGCTCATTTTTTGCGATAGCGTTCATGGTAGCGCTCTTGGCGTCGGGTATAGTCATGGTAGTGAAAATCCGGCTTTCTCTTTCAACATTCTTAGCCCATCTGACACGGAACATCGTCGTGTTGTGCAGTCCAGAGTAGTCAAGCTCCCAGATCTCCTCGACCCTTCCATAAAATCGTTTAGTTGCGCCGTTGTCGCTGCCGGTCATGCATTCCATCGTCACCCCTGAGTTCTGATCATCACTGTCCATATCTTTGGCCTCCGTGTAGAACGTGTATCCGTTGATATCATATGCCTGATAGGTTACGAGGTTGGGCGAGGGGCCATGTGCTAAGGCGTATATGAGCAATCCGTCCTTAGAGCCCTCCTCCAGAGGATTAGCAATAATATGCTCTTTGAACCAATGCAGGAAAGTGGAGTTGTGCTCTCTAGTAACTTTGGCGTCCGTCCTGCATACCCCCCGGTCACGATACTTCTTTGCGATAATTTCTTTGTGCAGTGCCACGAAAGGATCTACCTCGTCTAGGTGTTGTAGCACTACCAAGTTTGCTCTGTCAAAGTCGCTGCATCGATCTGAGTATGCCACGTGCAGTTCCCTGCGACCGTTGCGGTGACCATCTCCTTCGAGCCTCCCATCGTGCTTGTTAACGGGCAAACCAACACTAACACCAGGCGGCTGGTCTGCGCCATATAGAAAAATTCTCACAGAAAGAGATGCACTCTTGTGCCAAATAGCCCTGGACGATGCTTCCATCCGTACGGGACATGTTACGAACGAATCCTTTGATGATCCCATTCATCCTCTCAAATGGCATCATGTTGTGCAGGAATGACGGCCCCAGGTCTATTATGTCATCCACAATAGGCTTTTCCCTAGTAGTGCTCACTTGTCCTCAAGTGAAAGCCAAAATCGATAAACATGACCACATGCTTAGAGAGAGAGAGGTGTCGATAAAAATAAAATACGGACATGGGAGCACCATGGTCATTAACATAGCAACAATATTCAGCAAGTAACAATTCATGACAACAACAAAGTATAAGGCATAAAATTTCTTGAAAACTCACAAACTATGTTCTCAGTCAATAATGCAATTGCAATTCATCATATTTTCAGGAAGGGTCTCATGTATGAGCTTTCTAGCAAGTCCACATACTCAACCATCATTTTGTCTTATATGATTGCTACCACTCACAACATATACATGGAGCAAAAAGCTTCAGCCACACACATAGAAAGATATGGGCTTATAATTTTGGCTCCCAACTTATTCACCTCATGGGTGATGTCAACAATAATAACTCATGATCACTCATATCCAACTGGATAAATGTGCGTAGATCTTTTCCCACCTCATGATGCTTACAAAAGAGAAAAATAAAAAGGCATAGAAGAGAACACTACTCACTCTTGCATAACAAGTAAATACATTGAAGTAAAAGATAGGCCCTTCGCGGAGGGGAGGAGAGGTTGTCATGCGCCTTTTGTTTTTGGATGCAAGAGCTCTTAACACTACAAAAAACACTTCCGTGATGATACGTGTTTGTCATAGTAGGTCACGTTTTCTGTCATGCATGTACATCCATGAAGATTTTATGATAGAATCAGGATAGTCATACATGTGCTGTCGTAGAAGTGTTCCATGACAATACCAAAATTCTCAGCATGGAAGTGTCTGCTTTCATGACGATAAATCGTGGGTCATGGAGGTGTTTTCGTCAAGGATAACAGACACAAGGCATCCACCATAACAGACCGCTGTTAAGCTATCTGGTTCCTGTTTGGATCTGATAACCCGTTAATAGCCTGGACCAATGGGGTTTTCCATGTGTAAAATTCTCATTGGCTCTAGCAACCACATGTCAGCTCCGCGCTGGGATAGATGTCATCCACTCATTGGACGGGAGGTGCCTATGATACATCAACACGTGGCAAGGCCCAACAGTGGCCCATTCAGGTGAAAAGGCTGGCCCGTTTGACTTGGTCAAAATGTAGCAGGCCGTCCCATGGAAAGCATGTTAACGGCATGTTCGCATATAGCCCATTTACAGCCCGCTAACTCATGGCCTGTTGTGGCCTATCCAAATTAGGCCCAGTAGTGTCATCGGGGCTGTCTAATATGATTCCAGCCCGTTGTAACTTCCAGACCATGTATGGCCCATGACATCTTTCGGCCCATATGAGGCCCTATGTAACCCTGGGCCCATTACCGACCCATGGTGAAACTGGCCCATAATGAATAGTATATCGCTTTATACCCATTAACGACTCGTTATTCCATTGGGCCATTTTTAGCTCGTGTTATCTTTCAGCCTTCTAAGGGCCCATTTATTCTCAGTCTCATTTCCAGCATTCGAATACTTATGGTCCATTACTGGCCTGTTCCGCTTGTGGGCCAAATTCAGCCCATGGCTACAGTCGGCCCATTTGTGTCCCATTAATCCGTTGGACCGTTTTCATAGCATCATCAAATAGGGCCCACTAATGACCCGTTATGCCTGTCGATAGAATGAAGCCCGTTAACCATATCAGCCTCTTACCCGCCCGTTATGGTCGGCCCATAAATAGATGATTCCCATTGTAGCCCGTTTATGACCCATATTGTAGTTCGTTATTGCTCCACGGATAGTATGGCCTATGTTTTACCAATCGATTATACGGCCCATAGAAGGCCCATTGATTCTATGGCCCGTAAAAGGCCCATGGATCCTTCAGCCCGTAGGAGGCCCATGGTCACTACTGCAAGTAGCAGGACCATGATTACAATGGTCCATACGTTGCCCATGGTTATTGTGGCCTAGTTTAAAGAAATAGGTTATTGTGGCCACTAGAAAAACGCAGAAAAAGAACTGCGGTGACTACAAGAAAACAACTAAACTAGACAATAAGGAAATAAATAAGCAAGCAACTAACGCTAGGCTATTACGGCTATTACACATATTACATCCACTGGGCATCAATGTTCGCCACCAGTGCAAATATAGGGAACAAAGCAACATATTACAACACTGATCGTCTAAACTGGCCACCCATGCAAAGAAACGCGATAGAAAAACAATTCCATAACTGAAACAACTTCATAGGAGCTCAAGAAACGTCATCCTCGGTATCTACCATGTAGGCAATAAGCATAGCAAGCTTGTTAGCTTTCTCCGGTTTGGCACTAAAATCATCCAACGCTTGCTGTGGCACCAGAAAGTATGCATATGAATTCTCCAGGGACTTCTGCAGTCCTTCGGCTTCTTGTGACAGCACAGCTGATTGATGTCTTTCAGCTTGTAGTTGAGACTCAAGAAACCAAACTTATTCAGACAGTGAGTTCAAAGAGCTTGTGCCAGTAGTAGTGGCCAGTAACTCTAAGACTACATCAAGACATGACTTTGGGGTTGTCTCACTGTCTTTAAGATAGTTTTCCTTATCTGTTTATCAGCTTTGTTGGAGACCAGCAAGGATGTCTCACTTTCCTGAACCTTACCTGCATTATTTCCCTTACCATTGCTTAATAAGGTACTCTTCCCCAATATTCTGCCAGCATTCTAAAAGAAGAAACAAGCAGACACATAACAGGTTTAGCATGTAGTATATGAAACTCATTTCGGTGAACCAGTTCAGTGAGAAGGTGGACAAGATTAAACTACCAAGTCTTCTATTGCCAAGTAGTACATAATAGAAGCATCAAACAAACATATATCTATGTCCTATGGTCACTTCATTGTCTTGCCAAATCAAAATAGAGACACGGTTCAAATCATATCAGTTCAAGACAAAGCAGCATTGAAAGAATACAACTATCGGAAACTACATAGCACAACTAGATTTCATATGGGTACCACGGGTATACATGTACAACAACACTATTGGCTCTGTTCTGATGCTAGTAATCTGCATGATATGAGAAGTCAAATGTATACACAGTTGAAATTGAAATCAATAGAGCAATTTAGAAGAGCAAACCTGTTAAAGAAACATGTTTAAACATACCTGTTGTGCCATTGGAGTTTTGATTGTATCCTTCAATTTAAAAATAAGTTTGTATGAGCAAATATAGAGATACAAGAGCAAAGCAGTATGCACCATAGAAATGGAATCTTAAATGTGAATAGTTGTTCTTCAAGTTTAAGCACTTGTTCTACACGAACAGAGTACAGTAAGACGCATGCATATAGTACTTCAAAATAAAAAATGAGCTCATAGACCTTAGCACATTCTTGGTTCCGGACCAGTATAGAACAAGGCGTTCCAGTCATCATCCCATAAATGTGTCTCGGGAGAAATTAAGGGAATTTGATGAGTTTCTTTGCCAGTGAAGTATGTTTTCTTCAGGAAATTCTGGTACTACCACCAAACATTCTTTAATATAGCAGAGGTATTAGCACAGGTTACCTCATCTTGAGTTTCCAAATCGGTCCTTCTCTATAGAGAAAAATGGTAACATTTGTTTTATTATAACCAGCATGGAGGTAGAATGCATGGGACAAAGCAAAGTAATTTCCATGAATAACATTACTTACACATAACTCCTAGACGAACACCTGCAAGTGGCTTTTTCCTTCATGTTTAGTATAATATTTCCATGATGGGAAAATACGCACATAGGATTTAGCAACATCAAATGCGATAGATGCTAAACTACGAATGGCTGGTTGTGCTTCATACATAGGAATAAGTGTACTAACTAGTGGATTTGGGGTTAGCCGTGGTAGTACTGGCGCTTTGGGCACTGGAGCTGCCTTACTACCTGCCCTTGTTTGGGAACTCTATGGTGGAGATGGTGTTGTGTCAACTGGAACTGGGTTACTATCTGCTGGGATTGGGGTTAGATTGGGTGAAGCTGGTTCTCTGTCCATCAGAGTAGGGGTACAATCTGCGAGAGTCTAGGTTATGTGTGGTGGGGCTGGTTCTTATGGATGTACAACTTGGGTGCTATCTCCAATAAGATGTAGCACTGCTTTATTTGAAGACCGTGCTTTTACTTCGCTAGATACTGCCATCACCCCCTCCAACTCAAATGGCTGATACACAAGAAAAGTAGTTGAATGTACATACCCTGTATGAGAGATAGATATAATAGATAGTGTGGAAAAAAGAGGGCATGCAATAGTTCACATATATATTGTTTAACTAAAAAGGACAACATGAAATAATTTCACATATATAATGTCTATCTAAACTGGATAGCATAGCATGACATAATTCAAAGATATGATGCCTAACTAAACAGGATGACATGATATAATTATATGATGTCTTGAGTAAATAGGTTCGCATGACATAATTCGCATACATGTTATCTAAGTAATCAGGATCACATGATATAATTCACATATGTGATATATATACTAAGCAGAGGGCATTCACATATATGATATCTGAACTAAGAACATGGGGTTGAATATATTTTTTGATCGTGAACATGGTGTTGAGTATATAATGTCTAAACTATGCAATGCAAGACACCATATGCATGATATGAGCAGTATAACAGCGCCAAGTTAGAGCATACACCTCGATGGGGAATAGGACTGGCCATTTGTCTTTGAATCCATCTCTGAGGAGCTATCGGGACCAAGCAAGATATCTGCTTCAACAGGTAGCACTGTGTAAGAGGTGAACAGGACAGTAAAGTAGCAGGTAATATTAAGCAATGCATAACATAAGAAGAAACAAAAGAGTGCGACCTCTCTTGTGGACCCGTGTACTCCTCAGGTTCATTTGCTGAGAGGATGATGGTGACACAGTTGCGATGGGTGCCGGCAGCAAGGAAGGAGATCTGAGGTGGCAAAAGACGGTCATGAGTCGTGATGTCTGGTATGGTGGATGCTTCTGTCGATGGAGAAGCTCAGCTGAGGTGGACAACGTCGCGGCAGGAGCATGCCAAACCACAAAAAGTTTTCTTCGACACCTATCTGTAACTGAAGAAATACTGTATGGGCTCCTTTGGCTTGCAGGATTCTAAAAACTTAGGGATAGGAAAAACACTAGAATAGGCTAGGCATGCACGCGAAACAGAGCATTTGTAAACACGAGATTTATGTCAACTTGGGTGTTTGGTTGACAGAAATTGGAAGAGCATAGGAATGCAAAGAAACATGGCCAAATTAAAGTGAAACCATATGAAAGTGTGTACAGTTAGAATGTTATTCTTCCACTAATGCACTTAGTCTTGTTTTCATGCATAGGATTTTGTAAAGTACGTATAGGTGGATGCTTTGCTCCATTCCTTTCAACCAAATGGATGAATAATTGAATGGTAGAGTACCATAGGAAAATTTCCTATTGCTATGTTTTTCCTTCACTTTTTCCTTTGAACCAAAATAGCCCTAATAGATTGACATGAATGTAGAGTAATAAGAGATTCAACAAGCGTACAACCTCTATGGTGTAGCCATGTCGACCTCAGCATCATTGGGTTGGTTGCTGAAGAAGTTGCGGCAGAGGTGGCTGTCGGAGGTGTGGAGGAAGATGTGAGGCGTCTGTAGACGGTGTCCAGGGTACCGCTCTATTGTGATGGATGGTCTGTCATTGGAGCAGCTCCGGCGAGCCGTAAGACGTCGAGGCTAAAGCAGTACAAGACAGACATCGTTAATCTCAAGTGAGATTCTAATAGCATCTCCAATATATGATGTAAAATACATTACCAAAAAGTGGTAGATGTAAAATTTACATCACCAAAAAACACCTGCCTACAACAAATGAGGTAAAAATGGTTGACTCTGAACTTATCTATCAAAACTGAAATTTACCATGGAATCGGAATGTTACTGTCAAAACTGAGCGCACTGGTAGCAGAGAGGCACTTCACATGTAGTTTAGGACGCTCGAGCACTAGTAGTAGAGAAACTGTGATCTAAATCAGCAGGCGGTCAACAAAACACAGTCGCATATAGCAGCTGGAGCAGCATCGCCTGGAGCAGCATCGTGAACTAGAGCCAGAGCAGCAACACATGTAGCCGCAGTAGCCCATGTACCAGCATCAGCAACATGAACAAGAGCAAGAGCAGAGCAGCAGCATAAGCGAGAGGAAGAGCACAGGAGCAGGGCAAGCGAGCGAGAGCCAGAGCAGCAGCGACAGCTCCACCTGCTATGGCCGCCGCCGCCGAGGAAGCCTCGCACTGGGCCATCGTAGAGATGTCGCTGGTGGCACCGACTACGAGGTAGCCGTGCCATGGGGGAGCGGGATCGAGCACCGACGGTGCCGGGAGGTCGAGTTAAGGAGAAGGTGCAATGCGATGAGTGTACAACCTCTTTGGTGGCGCCGAGTAGGCATCGGCTTCGTCCGAGGAGTCGGTGAGGATGTTGCGGTTCCAATGGAGAAGGTTAAGGCGATGCTGTGGGGCTGGAGCAGCCACGATAGATGAGGCGATCCTTGGAGTAGCTCCTTGGAGGTGGAGGACGGGATGGCTGAACCGGCGGGACGACCATGGATCCTCATTCGGGGCGATGGATGAGGGACGTCGAGCTATTGTGGTGGACGATGTCTTCGGGGAAGAGGCTCTGGCGGGGCAGCGGTGGGGTGGCAGACTGCGGAGGGTGGGGTTTCACGGCTGGATTAGAGAGGTTATGGCGGCCTGGGTTTTCAAATGGGCAAAAGGAAGTGATGGGAGGGGGAACCATGACTTAGGGACGCGCTTGTCCAAAATGTAGGGTGTGTTATGAAAGTACCCCCACCGATTTGAACTAGCGGCCCTTTCAGCTCAGAGTTAGAGGGGGATTTCTCGTGTCAGGATTTGGTAGTTGGAGGGAGTTTTCACGCTCGTTGTAATTTCAGGATAGCAAGGCATGGGTTGTGAAGGCGCGAGTTTTCGGAGCACAAACCGACAAAGCGATATCTGAATTTTCAGGATAACAAGGCACGGGTTGAAATTTTAGGACAAGCCCTAACATGTAATAATGTACGTACCAAATCAATTGCACTTCCCCTGACAAAAAAACAAAAAGAAAAACTATTCGCACCACACAATGGGAGAGTTTGGTCCCGTTTTACTATACAAATGCTATTCAAAACTATGACTCCATGTTATGTCCAATTAAGTTTTTTCGCTACTTGTATAATGCATGTAACCTACTCATACGAACATTTTAGTGCATTCCAAATGTATATACTACCGCTGCAATTCGAACTAAATTTCAATCCATTTCTCTATTTGAATAAGAATCTACAATCATGATTGTTGTCAAGTTAAACCATCATTTGTATATTATCTTAACAACACACCGCATGATTACTATAGAGTTAGATATGAACTATGTGTACTATATGAACTCAAATTCAAAATGTTGAATCCACTTGATGTTGTTCAAAATAATAGTACATTTGAGTGCTAGCTAGATGTTCGCAATCTAAACCATGTTTCATATGTATACTTTGTTTATCACACAATGTATAGAGCCCCGCCCCCTACATTATGACAAGTATTTAGCCCTGAGCTGCAAAAGACACACATTATCACAAATTCAAAAAATGTTATATATATTATATGTAGTTTAACATGTTGATGACCACACCATGCGTGTCACCATTGTATTCATGCATATGCATCGGTTTAAAACACTATGATCTCCTGTTCAAATATCTGAATCCACTTTTATAATGAATAATGATCTCGGTTCGTCTTTTACACC
This sequence comes from Triticum dicoccoides, assembly GCF_002162155.2. Classification (NCBI taxonomy): domain Eukaryota; kingdom Viridiplantae; phylum Streptophyta; class Magnoliopsida; order Poales; family Poaceae; genus Triticum; species Triticum dicoccoides. The sequence continues at coordinate 367,193,970 of NC_041383.1, forward strand.
CACACAATCCTCTTCCCTTTGTATATCGCTAACATTCTCTTGTGCATGCACACGCCCGCCTCCATCTCACCCTCCCTCGGTATTCTCTCCATCACGCACATTCATTAATTCTATTTAGGCCGTTCACCCATGATGTGTGTAGGCCCTCCAGCTCCTTCTTTCCGGCACACAATGATCGATATAGCTTTCTAGCCAGGCATACCTACCACAAACACACGCTTTCCCTCTTCTCTTCTCACCATCCATGCCGCCCTCTGTCTAATACGGTTCCACGTACGTGCACACTCCTGCTCCTAATTTCATCGATCTCATACTCGCACACTCCTCCCCTTTGATATAGTAGGCCTCTCGCACCACCTCCTAGACGCATCCTCTCTCTCTCTCTCTCTATCCGTCTCTCCAGGGCTTATTTGCTTCTAACACATGCATGCATGTATACCGATCGATCTCTCTACGTATAGCTAGGTCGAGTATAACTCTTTTCCCCACACACGGATTGACATACCTCACAAGTTATGTCTCTCCCTTTGTCCGACATACAACGATTGATCTTCCTATGTAGTTATGCTTGCTTACCACATCCATATCACCCCCCTCATCATCTGTGCATGCCTCCCGACCTGTCTCTCACACTCACGTGCACAGACATGCATGCATCACCTCTCTTATTGATATTGCACTCGTACCCTCCGTTTGTCTAGCAGGCCTCTCCCACCATTTGTGAGAAGCAACTCCACCACCAACCCATCGACACTTTAGCTTTGTCTCTCTCCCAACATTATTCCTCTCCTACACGTATGCATGGATGCCAATCGATCTCCCTCAATACATAGCTAGGTCCCTCTCCTTCCCCACACATATATCAGTCGATCTACCTCTCTATACTTTGGTCTCTGCCCCCCCCCCACACACACACCAATAGTCGAATGATGTACGTAGGTATCCATGCCATAGAGACAAACTGCATCTCTCCCATCTCATGTTCCAGTAGGCCGGCTGGCCGCCCTATATCTTTGACGTGGGCACGCACAAATTCGATGTCACTCTTTATCGATCGCGCACCCACACACTTAATCCCTTTCTTCCATTCTATCTACATCTCACGCCGATGATCCCTCCACTCTCTTTTCATGGATCGCCCCCTCAATATATTATATATCCAGGCCTCTATTTCACACACATTGCATATGATGCATTTTCTGTTTGAGATATCATCGACACATTGCCTCTGCTTTGCACACACCATCTCTCTCTCACACACCCACATATGTAGGCTACCTTCATGTAGAGAAGAGGTGCATGCACGACGCACGTACTCAGGTCTCATTCCCAGCAACACCTGCACGGGTACACGTTGGAGCTCATTTCTATACAAAAAGGCAGCCCACGTGATAATTTGATGCGTGTAGCAGTTGTTTACTTCAAGGAGGGTCGTGTACCACATGTACACGGAACAAAGTTTGACTTGACGCATTAGTTTTAAATAAAGTTATATTCCTCAATGGCACGTACAGAATATAAAACGATTATCATCGAGAAAAAAAATCAGCTCCACTATATACAATGGAGCCTGCCTACCGGGGTTTGTCTCTCTTCACACTATATCTCACACAAGGCGGCGGTGGCCTCTCTCTCTCTCACCGTTCGTCACTGATCCGGTCGCATCCCGTCTGACTATGGAAAGGGGGGATGTGCATCGTTTATCCATTTGACAACGTCGAGGTAGCACATCTCGATCTGCGGTACCCACTATTCTCTCTGACCAAGCTCCGACGCGGTAGGGCCTTTGCCACTTGCTTGTTGCCACGGTATGGGCAGATCCCGCCCGCCGGCACCCTCCTAGTTACATTCCGATGACCCTCAGGTACAACTTCCTCTAGTCTTGCTCCACTGCCCATCTTCCCACGTTGTTGCATGTGGAAAATCCTGCATGTGGATCTTCTTTAGTTCTTTGCTTAAAACGTATCTTGGCCGGCGTGCTTTCCATCTTGCAATCTCGTCCTCACACCGTTTTTGACAAACCACCATGCTGTTATCTTTCCCTTATGACATGGAATATGCTCTTTTTTGTCGGTGTATGTGTCTTCAACTATTATTGGGCAGTAATTGTTTCCTTTCTACCTCTTTTTGCACACAGGGCTATCCATTTCACCTCATTGCTATTGCGACCTTTTGGTGTACTGCACAAATCACTTTTTTCTTGAGTGTGTTTGTGCGGTTCTACCAAAATGTCACATGGGCAACGTTTTTACGTTTCTGTGGGATTGCGAAAAGGGAGATTGGGTTTGCTATCATCCTCATACAACTCCGAGCCTAATGTCCTCCAACAAGTAGTTAGTCTTAAAAAGAGATTGCAGAGGTGATAGGCTTGTATTTGTGTGTTATATGTTTTATCTAGTTCCACTATTATTGTAATCACATGACTGAATATCTTTGCAAACAGGGATGATCAACTCGATTTTAGTAGAACTGCACAAAATGATCAAATTGTGATGTCCTCCATACACCTCTTTCTTGCCTACAGAACTGCGTGAAACTAGCTGCCAACCAACGAACATCGTGGCCGGGAAATGGAGCTATGCCGACGAACAACATCAATCAATTATATATTTTTCTTTATTTGTACACCTTCTCATAGATTTGTCTTCAGTTGTGATGTGAATATTGAAGCTGATCTACGAATCATTGTGATGCATTAGCAACCATGGTAGTTTCATTTGTATTTGAGACAATCTTGAGGCAAGAGGATACATGAATCCTAAGTTGAAACTTTTTTAGCGGGAACCAAAGTTGACACCTTCATAGCATTATAGTACAATTTCATTATGCTGGAAAATTATCCGTACATATAAATAAATCCTGAAAGATTGGTAGCAATGCCAGAAACCATTCAACTTTGTTTCGCCGACATGTGGGACATCCTTCATCAGGATCCACCTGCAAGCACCAATATTGAGTGCACAACTGCAGGGGAGATTCACCCTCGTCATTGCGCCACAGTAATAATGACTAGTGAGCAGTCAAATCACAGAGCCCCACCTTCGGCACAGTAAGTTGCTCGGATGAAGCAACCATCATTTCACTCCTCGTTGAATCCGCTGGTTCTCCAGTATGCCTAGAGTAATAAGTTGCTCGGATGAGCAACCATCACTTCACCTTTCCTGTAGTAACTACTACCTCCTTTTTATTATTCTAGAAACCACCACATGTGAATATTGGATGGTAGCAGCACAGCATCAAGTGTACTAGCACTACTAAATTCAGCAATCAAAACCAGCCAATGAACTACTAGATGGTGAGCGTTTGTGATGAGGACATCAATACAATTGTTACACCCACAGCCCCTGCTGCTATACATACTGGACCAATTACTAGAGCTCGTGCACGCCAACTAAATTACCAGGTACTTTCGTTTCTTGGTAATGATTTTAATGTTCATGAGAATATGATGCTGCCTAAATTGGATACATTTGTTTTGCTTACAAATGAAGGGCCTAGCTTGGAGAAGGATGAACATTGGAGCAAGAACAAGCATGGAGATGATGTCATGCGCAAGGGGAACAAGAACGGAGTTACAAGTGATGATTTCAGGACTTTGAAGCCACCATAATGGGTGCATGAAGCCTTGGACGAAATATACAAGATGCCACTTCATAAATTTCGTCCCGAGGCTATTTTAGGTGTTGCGTCACCTTATTATTGGGCCAGGCCCATGTAATTTCGAAATACATAAGTATAGGCTATTTTTAGAGTCCGTATGTGTGGGGAAACAAGAGATAGGGTTGATTTCGGACCCCTCCACCAAGGGCCACGAAATTCCCCCCTCTTCCTCCATATATACAGCCCTTAGGGCATCGTTTAGACTTTGGGTTTTGTTTAGATTAAAAGTTCGCCATAGCTGCAACTTCGCGTACTTCGTTTGTGTTCAACGACCAGACAAAGGCGTCACAGAACCCCACCTTGATCAATAAAGCTTTCATCTTATATTCGCAATATCCAGATTGCAATCTTAGTTTCTTGCTTGTTCTTCTTTTGCTCGCAGGAAACAGACCCTCATGGTCAGGTTGATCGTGCTCCGGCGTGGTCAATAACCTCTCGGAGTTGGTTTAGCGATTGCTAAGGCGCGACGTCCTCGCACGTTTCGTAGTCGGATCGTCAAAGTCGACTTCCACCAAAGTGATATCCATCATCTCATCGAAAGACGGGACACCTTTGCCTCTATCAAGTGGTATCAGATTTCCAGGTTGCTCGGTGAGATTTTACAGTTTTTCGTAGTTTAGATCGAGTCTGTCTTCATACCTATAGTCCACGAAAAGCCACAAAAAAATTAGGGTTAGTTCATCATATCCGAACCAATCTGAGCCTTTGCATAATCTTTTTAGGGTTTTGCTTTGTTGAATTTGCGGTTGCATCGTCGTTTCTAGTTGCTGGTCTTAGAGTCTAGTCTTTTAGAGTTTCGAGTTCTGGTCATAAGTTGTCACGCCGCCGCCGCACCATCATCATCGCCCCTGCCATCTACCACCACCGCTCCGAATCTGTATCCATATACCACCACCAATCCGTGTCCATATACCACCACCGATCCATATCCATATACTACCACCGCTACCACCACCGCTGCCATATACCACCACCATATATCCACCACCAATCTGATTTCCTTGCTTATTAGGTTTGTTTTCGAGATCCATCTAGTTTCCGATTCGTGTTTCCTTGCCGGAGTAGGTTTCGGAAAAAAAAAGAGTCGGGTAGCCACGCTCCGTTTAGGCCCAAAAATTTTCGAAAACGCATTTTTCGAAAAAAATTCTGGCTATCCTATTTTTAGGTGTTTCTGAGTGTTTTGAGACAGGTGCCATTATAGGAAGTTTTTTTTGACCCGTTTCCAGTTTTTGGGTCCGGGCAGTCGAAAAAAAAAATTTGGTCGAAAAAAATTCGTGCCCATCCTGTCAGTTTGAGCTAGGAAGAGTTTTGAGACACTCGCCATTATAGTGATATTTCGCAAAAAAAAAGAGCGAAAAAAAAATTTCAGAGTGTGCTTTTCCCTTGTTTACGTGCCGCGCCGTGATTTTGTTGGTGTTCTAGGCTCGCGTCTCTAGCACAGTCTAGCCTAGGACCAGCACAGTACCGTCGTTGAGCGTTTATTCAACTTTGCATCTCTGAATTGATTATTGCTGACCCTTTTTGCTACCATACTATAAGCCTTCCCAGCTCCACATACATCTACGTCGTGTGTTTGACTCTCCCTGGTAATCGCTCTATCCAAGCTTTGAGAGTTTTTGACTACAACGGTTGCTGATCACCGCTTGCTGCTGGGTAAGAACTGGTAAGAATTTGAGATTTGCTTGACGGATTTGTGATACACCACCACCACTTCTTAGTAGTCTGTAGGATCATATTCTTGTGTGTTTCTATTGCTGCTAACCATGCCAGGATCACAAGCCGACGAGATTGACTGGGAGAACTTATCGAACAAGGAGCTTCATGATAAGTTTCAGCAAATGATGACTGAACAGGTACAAGATGTGCTGAACAATTTTGAAGAGGCCATGGAGAAGATCACTGGCCTTGAGAAGACATTCGAAACAAAGCTCGATAACAGATTTAATGAACTGCTTGCGCGTCTTCCACCACCGGCTGCACCTATCGCACCTCTGCAACAACAACAACTACGCCCCCTTTCGAATCAGTATGGACGAGCACAGCGTGTTCCTATTGAGCCAGGACAAACTTCTGGTGCCGCTGCTCCTGCTGTTGGTGCTTCTTTGGCTCCTGCTACTGCTCCTGCTGGTACCCAGGAGGATGATGAGTATGCGGGTGATTATGAGGATGAGGTTGATCAAAATCAGATCTACGAGCAGCCACCAGCACCACCACCAGCAGGTCGACCTCAGGTATATATTCGTCATGGTAGGCCTGCACCACCACCTCAGGTACGCGATGATGTCCATATTCCTAAACTGAAATTGAATATTCCACCATTTGAGGGTAGATATGTTCCTGATATATATCTTACTTGGGAGTTAGAAACTGAACAACGATTTACATGTTTACAATATCCTGAGGAGAGACGAGTTGCTGCTGCTGTTTGTGCTTTCACTAGTTTTGCATGTGTATGGTGGTCTGAACATTGTAGATTATATCCTATTCCAACTACTTGGGCTGCTTTGAAAACTGCTATGCGTACGCGTTGGGTTCCACCATATTATCAACGTGAATTGCTTCAAAAATTGCAGCGTTTAAGACAAGGGAAAAATTCTGTAGAAGAATATTATCAGGAATTACAAACTGGCATGATTAGATGTGGTATTGTTGAGGAGAATGAAGCTATAGTTGCACGTTTTCTGGGTGGATTAAATAGAGAGATTCAGACCATTTTAGACTATAAGGAGTATACTAATATCACTCGTTTATTCCATCTTGCTTGTAAAGCTGAACGTGAAGTGCAGGATCGACAAGCATTGGGGCGAACTAACTTTTCTGCAGGCCGACCTTCATCATGGACTCCACGTGCATCTTCTACTTCAACTGCACCAGCACCTCCATCCGGTGCCACCTCCAGCCGTGATACAAGAAAACAGGCACAACCACCATTATCTGCCAAGAGCGCACCTGCGGGGCCTGCACAGCGTTCTTCTTCTTCCATGGCATCAACAGGGCACACAAGTGATATTATTTGTCGTCGTTGTAAGGGAGGAGGTCATTATGCGAGGGAATGCAAATCTCCGCGTGTGATGATTGCTACCGCGGATGGTGGATATGAGTCCGCTAGTGACTATGATGAGGAGACATTGGCTCTTATTACACGTCAAGAACATGGTGGAGATGATTCTGATCATGAGACGCAATACATGGCTCCTGAAGACGCTGACAGGTATGAATGTTTAGTTGCTCAACGTGTTTTGAGTGTGCAGGTCACACAAGCTGAGCAAAATCAGAGGCACAATTTGTTCCATACCAAGGGAGTTGTGAAGGAACGTTCTGTGCGCGTCATAATAGACGGAGGGAGCTGCAACAACTTGGCTAGCATGGAGATGGTGGAGAAGCTTTCTCTCACCACAAGACCACATCCACATCCTTACTACATCCAATGGTTCAACAACAGCGGCAAGGTTAAGGTAACACGTACTGTTCGTGTGCATTTTAGTATCTCTACATATGCTGATTATGTTGATTGTGATGTGGTACCTATGCAAGCATGTTCCTTATTACTTGGTAGACCATGGCAATTTGATAAAAATTCTGTACACCATGGTAGAAACAATCACTATACTCTTGTTCATAAGGATAAAAATATTACTTTGCTTCCTATGACTCCTGATTCCATTTTGAAAGATGATATTAATAGAGCTAATAAAGCAAAACAGGAGAAGAATAAGAGTGAAAATCAGATTGTGGCAAAAGAATTTGAGCAACAAATGAATCCTAATAATAAACCATCTAGTGTTGCTTCTGAAATTAAATTGAAAAGTGCATGTTTATTTGCCACCAAATCTGATATTGATGAGCTAGATTTCAGCAAATCTGTTTGCTATGCTTTTGTGTGCAAAGCGGCATTATTTTCATTCGAGGACGTGCCTTCCTCTTTGCCTCCTGCTGTCACTAACATTTTGCAGGAGTTCGCTGACGTTTTTCCACAAGACATGCCACCGGGATTACCGCCTATTCGAGGGATTGAGCATCAGATTGACTTAATTCCCGGTGCTTCACTGCCAAACCGTGCACCATACGGTACCAATCCAGAGGAGACGAAGGAGATTATGCGTCAAGTACAAGAGCTTCTCGACAAAGGTTATATACGCGAATCCCTTAGTCCTTGTGCTGTTCCTATTATTCTAGTGCCGAAAAAGGATGGTACATCACATATGTGTGTTGATTGTAGAGGCATTAATAATATTACTATTCGCTATCGTCATCCTATTCCTAGGCTAGATGATATGCTTGATGAATTGAGTGGCTCTACAATATTCTCCAAAGTTGATTTGCGTAGTGGCTACCATCAAATTCGTATGAAATTGGGAGATGAATGGAAAACAGCATTTAAAACTAAGTTTGGATTATATGAGTGGTTAGTCATGCCTTTTGGGTTAACTAATGCACCTAGTACTTTCATGAGATTAATGAACGAAGTTTTACGTGCTTTCATTGGACGATTTGTGGTAGTTTACTTTGATGACATATTGATTTATAGCAGATCTTTGGAAGAACATTTGGAACATTTACGTGCTGTTTTTATTGCTCTACGTGATGCACGTTTGTTTGGTAACCTTGGGAAGTGCACCTTTTGCACCGACCGAGTATCTTTTCTTGGCTATGTTGTTACTCCACAAGGAATTGAAGTTGATAAAGCCAAGATTGAAGCTATTGAGAGTTGGTCGCAGCCCAAAACGGTCACACAAGTGAGGAGTTTTCTTGGCCTCGCTGGATTCTATAGGCGTTTTGTGAGAGATTTCAGCACCATTGCTGCACCTCTCAATGAGCTTACAAAGAAAGATGTGCCTTTTCTTTGGGGTACCGCACAGGAAGAAGCCTTCACGGTATTGAAAGATAAGTTGACACATGCTCCTTTACTCCAACTTCCTGATTTTAATAAGACTTTTGAGCTTGAATGTGATGCTAGTGGAATTGGATTAGGAGGTGTGTTATTACAAGATGGCAAACCTGTTGCATACTTTTCTGAAAAATTGAGTGGGCCTAGTCTGAATTATTCTACTTATGATAAAGAATTATATGCTCTTGTTCGGACTTTAGAAACATGGCAACATTATTTATGGCCCAAAGAATTTGTTATACATTCTGATCATGAATCATTGAAACATATTAAAAGTCAAGCTAAACTGAATCGTAGACATGCTAAATGGGTTGAATTCATTGAGACTTTCCCTTATGTCATTAAATACAAGAAGGGAAAAGAAAATGTTATTGCTGATGCTTTGTCTCGTCGCTATACTATGCTTTCACAACTTGACTTCAAAATATTTGGTTTGGAGACCATCAAAGATCAATATGTGCATGATGCTGATTTTAAAGATGTAATGCATAATTGTAAAGAAGGAAGAATGTGGAACAAGTTTGTTGTTAACGATGGATTTGTGTTTCGTGCTAACAAGCTATGCATTCCAGCTAGCTCCGTTCGTCTTTTGTTGTTGCAGGAGGCGCATGGAGGAGGATTAATGGGACACTTTGGCGTGAAGAAGACGGAGGACGTACTTGCTACACATTTCTTTTGGCCAAAGATGAGACGGGATGTTGAGCGTTTTATTGCTCGCTGCACTACATGTGAAAAAGCTAAGTCACGCCTCAATCCTCATGGTTTATATATGCCTTTGCCTGTACCTAGTGTTCCTTGGGAGGATATATCTATGGACTTTGTTTTAGGTTTACCTCGAACAAAGAAGGGGAGGGATAGCATATTTGTTGTCGTGGATAGATTCTCGAAAATGGCACACTTTATACCATGTCATAAAAGCGATGATGCTGTTAATGTTGCTGATTTGTTCTTTCGTGAAATTATTCGCTTGCATGGTGTGCCAAATACTATTGTTTCAGATCGTGATACTAAATTTCTTAGCCACCTTTGGAGATGTTTATGGGCTAAGTTGGGGACTAAACTGCTTTTTAGTACTACTTGTCACCCCCAAACTGATGGACAAACTGAAGTAGTCAATAGAACGTTGTCTACTATGCTTAGGGCTGTTTTGAAGAATAATAAGAAAATGTGGGAGGAATGCTTGCCTCATATTGAATTTGCTTATAATCGTTCATTGCATTCTACTACTAAGATGTGCCCTTTTGAAGTTGTGTATGGTTTCCTACCTCATGCACCTATTGATTTGTTGCCTCTTCCATCTTCGGAGAAGGTTAATTTTGATGTTAAACAACATGCTGAATTGATTTTAAAAATGCATGAGTTAACTAAGGAAAACATTGAGCGCATGAATGCTAAATATAAACTTGCTGGAGATAAGGGTAGAAAACATGTTGTGTTTGCACATGGAGATCTTGTTTGGCTACATTTGCGTAAGGATAGATTTCCTGATTTGCGCAAATCAAAGTTAATGCCACGTGCTGATGGTCCCTTTAAGGTGTTAGAGAAAATAAATGATAATGCATATAAACTTGAGCTGCCTGCAGATTTTGGGGTTAGTCCCACTTTTAACATTGCAGATTTGAAGCCTTATTTGGGTGAGGAAGATGAACTTCCGTCGAGGACGACTTCATTTCAAGAAGGGGAGGATGATGAGGACATCAATACAATTGTTACACCCACAGCCCCTGCTGCTATACATACTGGACCAATTACTAGAGCTCGTGCACGCCAACTAAATTACCAGGTACTTTCGTTTCTTGGTAATGATTTTAATGTTCACGAGAATATGATGCTGCCTAAATTGGATACATTTGTTTTGCTTACAAATGAAGGGCCTAGCTTGGAGAAGGATGAACATTGGAGCAAGAACAAGCATGGAGATGATGTCATGCGCAAGGGGAACAAGAACGGAGTTACAAGTGATGATTTCAGGACTTTGAAGCCACCATAATGGGTGCATGAAGCCTTGGACGAAATATACAAGATGCCACTTCATAAATTTTGTCCCGAGGCTATTTTAGGTGCTGCGTCACCTTATTATTGGGCCAGGCCCATGTAATTTCGAAATACATAAGTATAGGCTATTTTTAGAGTCCGTATGTGTGGGGAAACAAGAGATAGGGTTGATTTCGGACCCCTCCACCAAGGGCCACGAAATTCCCCCCTCTTCCTCCATATATACAGCCCTTAGGGCATCGTTTAGACTTTGGGTTTTGTTTAGATTAAAAGTTCGCCATAGCTGCAACTTCGCGTACTTCGTTTGTGTTCAACGACCAGACAAAGGCGTCACAGAACCCCACCTTGATCAATAAAGCTTTCATCTTATATTCGCAATATCCAGATTGCAATCTTAGTTTCTTGCTTGTTCTTCGTTTGCTCGCAGGAAACAGACCCTCGTGGTTAGGTTGATCGTGCTCCGGCGTGGTCAATAACCTCTCGGGGTTGGTTTAGCGATTGCTAAGGCGCGACGTCCTCGCACGTTTCATAGTCGGATCGTCAAAGTCGACTTCCACCAAAGCGATATCCATCATCTCATCGAAAGACGGGACACCTTTGCCTCTATCAGTTTGCTAGTATCATGTGTTCACGCAAGAACAAGTCATCGTGTACCTCCAACACCGAGGGTGATGCACCGCAACTCACGTCGAAGGAGACCCGTCCAGAAGCGTGGTATGCAGGCAATCCTGCGGGTGCTTTTGTAGACCCGAAACCCCACACGCCCGGGAGGGACCCCGTCAGGGAGCATGGAGGCTATGGGCTGCCCTAGGTCGACCTGATCACCCCTAGGGCCTCGAGGTTCGCCGCCCTGCAATGAAGAAGAACGAACGAAGAACGAGGAAGAAGAAGAATAAGGAAGAGAAATAAAGGTAAAGGTAAAAGTGGTAGATGAATTGATCGATTGTGTGTTGTTTAATCGGCCGTCACCCCTTAGGTGTACAAGAGGCGGCTCGACTTCCCATGCAAGGAAAAGGCTTGGATTCACGTCCAAAACCCTAGTCAAATTCGGATTGGTTTTTTCCGAACTTTTCAAAATTGTTCGGTTTAAACTGGCTGCACCTTGCCGGTCTTTTTTGTGGTGGTAAATGACCTCGAATGGAAACAAATCCAAAAGCAATCTTGACAGTTTCGACGAGACTAACAACTTTCATGTTAAACGTTTTTTGATCACATGTCATCTTGAGGGTAAAATAGCTTGCACAAAACAACTGTTTGCTCGCGCTACCCATCACACATGGCGTTTGGTGGGGCGCGCCATATTCCGCCTCCTGAAAGGGCTACATTCCGATAGCTCTAACTTTTGCATACGAACTCGTATTGGGATTCTTTGTATATAAAAATCGATAGTTTCGACGAGACGAAGACAATTCGTGTAGATCATTTTTCCATACGAGGCAGTCTTGAGGGCGTAATCAGCCAAATAGTATTCTGGATACAAAATCTCAGTACTTCGAACATAACTTTGGCCTTAGAGATGAGACCGGATGGCTATGGCCCAAATATCAAAGTTTCTCATTTTGACGATACGGAACTTTGTCACATTGAGCACTCTTCCATTTGAGGTTTTCTTAATTATTCTTTTGACCATGCCAAAATTTGGTGTCAACACATGCCCCCCTGTTTTCGGCAAAGCTTGTGTGGCGAAAAATAACGTGTGCATAGCTTGTTCTAAGGACGATGTCAACACTCCATCGGTCATTTTTCATGTTCTTAGGACGATAAGTATATATCAGCCATTGCTTGTTGAACCTCTTGATGCAAACTTGGGTGAAAACTTCTCAGCTTCTATAACAATCTGGTGATAAGGTTTCATAGATCAAAACCATCCTTTGAACTATATTGTTCTCTCTTTCGCTAGGGTTTTGCAGATAATCAAGAATGAACTTCCTCCAATCCTTACTTCGTCAGCATAAAAGTTTCATTAGTGGCCGAAGCTGTGGACTTCGGTTCGGCCTTACCTATCTTGACTAGACGAAGCATCGGCTATTGAGAGAAATGCAGTACACCATGATTAACATAGTAGCTGGATGTTTGTTGTGCCAACTCATTGGGATTGTCATGTCTAAATATATGAACAATACTAAAGCAACCCAAGGTAAATTCTATATCTAGACATACCTCAAGGTAAACTATAAGTGATTCGTCAAAACATTGATAACCCTTGGATATTTGTTACACTACTCATAATGAATGACTGAAAGCCTCAATGTGATTATCACCTATGGCACCAAAAAGCTCCAAACCGAATAACATTGCATATTCGGCTTTGATCATTTGTGCATAAATATTTTAAGCGGTATGAGGCTTCATAGAATAACACCATAAGGAGATATATAAACAACACCAAGACCTTGGCCATTGCTAGAAATTTAATCATCAATATATAATCACCATGGTACTAGAGAGATAAAGCTACCATCAGTATTATGCATGATGTCAATTTGATTCTCAATAATAAAATCAACCATGAATTGGCTTTACATAAATTCTAAAAACTAATAAGCCAAAGCACACCATGCAAAACCTAAGTCCACTTTGCAGTTTTGGTGAATTGGTCTATGCATAATATCTTCAATGGCATCAATTTGACAGATTTCTATGCAAGCACTTATCTCAATCTCTACTCAAACTAAGGATGATGTTAGAATACCACACCGGCCATTCTTAGATATGTTCTTAGGGCGATAGATAAATATCGTCCATTACCACAAGGTCCATGCAGAATTCACCCATCAAAGTATGTAGATACGAAATAAACAAATGAAATAGCAATAAAATATTTCGGTCCCTTTTTATTAGCAACAATAATGTAACTAATCAAATATATAGTGATTTGGTAATACCCTGTCATGATATAGAAAATTATGTTGCATCCATGGACCAAAATAAGTCCATGGAGGGTAATTGATCATACTTGTGGATGAATTCCATGGCAAATGTATCAATGGCATTGTTGAAGAAAATGGATGATGTACTAACCTAAGATTTTGATGTTGTGATGCACACCTTCGGCTTAATTGTTTGTTGCTTCCATACTTCTCTTTCTTCACTTTTATTGCACTTGTCGCAATAGAAGCATGCACATCATTTTTGTTATGAATGATCCTCTTGGGAACCCATGCCATGTTCTTCCATCTCAGCTCTTGTGCACTAAGATTTTGTAATTCCTTCTTTTGCCAATACGATAAGCCGAGTGGGCATCTCGACTGTGATTCCGTTTTGACCAATGGAAATTCCTTTTCGGCCTTGTGCACTCTCCACTTCTCTTCTTCAGATTTGGCACTTTGATTCTCAATAATTGGTTGGTTCGTCTCATTTCCTTTAGTAGCCAATGTCAACACTTTAATTGGCTCTTTTTCATTTAAGACCAAATCTGAAGTTGCACTCTTATGACCATCTCTTTTAACATGGTAAACTTGCCTGACCACTTCTTTCTTCTTCCTTGAGTTCTGGACCGATTCCTTATGATTGAAACGGTCTTTAGCATGTGATTGTTCAAATGTTGATCTTCTCGGAGCTGCATAATATTGGTGAGTTGGTCTAAAATAAGATGGAGAATGTGCCCTTGTATCATACCTGTCCCATGATGGATGTGGATCTATATGAGCATAGGGAGGCATCCACGACACTGGCATTGGCGGCCCAAAATAAAGATATGAATTTGTTGCATTAAAATTCTGACTTTGCCAATACTGATCCTCATATCTGCGCCTAGGGGTGATCTTAGTTTCTTTGCACGATTTGGCCGAGAAGCATTGTTCTCTTCACTCTTCTTTTGATATTTATCCAATAGTTCAGGGGTGATTTTTGATCTCTTACACTTGTGCTTATTTCGGTGTTTGTTTTCTTTTGGTTTATTTTCATTGATCATTGGATTTGCTTGTTGCCCCCCAGTCCTTGGCGTCTTCATTCTAGCCTTGATGGAATTCTCACCCTCAATATTATGTTCATTATGCTCTTCAACAACTTCTTTACTTGAAAGCTTGATCCCGTCACATGCAGCTTTTACCTTCTCTTTAAATGGATCGGCTTGAAGTAGCCGATGCAAAAACTTTTTGCCATCGGGACCAATCGGAATAGACTGGTCATCTCTTGGTGTTTCAACAAATTTCAATCGTCCTTTTTCAATGACCGATTTAACTATTTGACGAAACATGTTCCAATCCTCAAAATTATGCTTGGACGAATCATGCAACTTACAATACATCCTCCCTGGATTGATGACTTGACTTGGTGATTAAGAATTCTAATGTAATTATTTTTTAGAAAAAATCAAATATTTGATCACACATGATTGAATTGAAGGTATACTTCTTATTGTTTAGCCGGTCTTGCTGTGAGAACGGCTTTGGAGGTAAGCAAACGAATTGTTCAGATTTGGAATGTCCACATTCGGCTGCAATGTGTTCTGCACTCTATATCCGATGTCTTTCGATAAGATATCGTAATAGCATCGGTTTTCTCAAAAGAATTTAACCTTGGCTTTAAATTTCTGAAATGAAAATAGTTAGCGCATATATGTCTCAATGGAGACCAAATGCAAGCCAAGTAATAAATAAGTGAAGCTACCCAATTAGATATGAACTTTAGATAAAGCAATAGGGAAAGCCTTGGCTGCAACAATAAGTCACTATCGGTCTTTATAAATGGCACAATGGGTTGACCGATATGCTCAATAACAATTTTATTGCTAACAAGTAAATTACCCTTCTTCATTGGTCTTGCAAAATTACTTATGAGAATATTTCTTGTAGATGCATAAATAATGAAGTTGCGACCAAATCTGAAAACAGGTAAATTACTTGCTATGCATACCTCTTCAAATACGTTGGGAGAGCATGACGGTGGTGTGACTTGAACAATATCTAGCTTCGTCTTTGGATGACTCTCCAACGCCTTTTCATCATCTTTTTATTTATTCCATGCATCATTACCTTGAAGATCCTTATCAGCCGAACTTTGTTCGACTACTTGCTCTTGTCCTTGAGGCTTGTCAATTTCTACAGCACAGAACTCATAGGGCAGGAAGTAGGTTCCATTAACTTCAGAAAAATCAAGCATGGTTGTTTTGCTATGCTTGCCATGCCCTTTCTCAATAATGCTTGCATCTTTGGATTTGAAGGATTCGGAATATATACTACTTGATTCGGCTTTTTCAACTGAATCACTTTCAGTTCTGAATCATCCTTCTTTTCATTGATACTACCAATTGGCAATGCTTCTTTTATCTGACTAGTTCTTTTTCTATTTGTTTCTGGCGGCAAGCGGCAAAATTGGCTTTAAGCTTTTTCTCAACTTTAGCCCACTCCGGATATGATTGCCCTCCATTGTTTTTAGATTCTTTCGGCAATGACACACGGGTGTTGCCAAAATTTTGCAATAGTGTAGGGGTGTATAATATGATGTAGTACTAGGTGAAGGTATATGCATTGTTGTAAAACCATATTTTTGCTCGCCAATTTTATCAATTGGCAAAGATTCATCTTCTTGCAAAACTCTAGCTTTTATTGCGGCATAATCAGGAAATAGCCCCTTTTCATGTTGTTCAAGGCAAAGAGCACTAATCCTCTTATTTTGGGCTAAACTCTTCAATGCAGCCACCACTACCTCATCTTCTACAATATTGGGCACAACCGCTCCTGTAAAATTTACATTTATTCAGTTATAACCAGGAAGGTGTGAAGCCGAATTATGAGCATCTACAGTTGTGTATGGTGCCAAAAAATTACTAACATGAGGTGTAGCATATGACGGTTGAGAGTAACTGGCCGAATAACTGGTAGTAGCATGGCCAATTCTCCCATTCATCGGCATGGTTGGATCAGTATATTGCGCATTACTTGCCGATTAATAAAAGGGTGAAACACTTTCTTACATGGCATTGGAAATTCTAACATGAGATGTTTCAAATTTATTAACCGAACTCACCATGTTGTTCATCGGCGTAACGATTTATGGGGATGCCGATGCATGGCAGTTGGGATACATATGGTGCATGTTACTAGTATCATAAGAAATTGAAGCATGTAAATTACATTGAATCAGCCCTTGCACGTAATTAGATGCATTATTGAAAAAACTAGGGCTGGCCAATAGAGTATACTCATTGAATGATCTAGTAACACCATATGAATCATTTGCATCTACAGTAGGGAATTGGGTATTCATATTACCTTTGTAGATTGCAAACCCTAGATGACGATCCCTTCGTAGCAAGAACAGGCCACAGACCGTTCAAAGCTTCGTCCCTAGTGGAGTCGCCAAAAAGTGTGTTCGCACACGAACACGTCACTGTGTACCTCCAATGTCGAGGGTGATGCACTGCAGCCCACGTCGAAGGAGACCCGTCCGGAAGCACGGTACGCAGGCAATCCGGCGGGCGCTTTTATAGACCCGAAACCCCACATGCCCGGGAGGGAACCCGTCAGGGCGCGTGGAAGCTATGGGCTGCCCTAGGTCGACCTGATCGCCCCTAAGGCCTCGAGGTTCACCGCCCTGCAATGAAGAGGAATGAACGAAGAACAAGGAAGAAGAAGAACAAGGAAGAGAAATAAAGGTAAAGGTAAAAGTGGTAAATGAATTGATCGATTGTGGTTGCTCAATCGGCCGTCACTCATTAGGTACATAAGAGGCGGCTGGACTTCCCGTGCAAGGAAAAGGCTTGGATTAACATCCAAAACCCTAGTCAAATTCGGATTGGTTTTGTCCGAACTTTTCAAAACTGTTCGGTTTAAATTGGCTGCACCTTGCGGGTCTTTTTTGTGGTGGTAAACTACCTCGGATGGAAATGAGTCCAAAAGCAATCTAGACCATTTCGATGATACTAACAACTTTCATGTTGAACATTTTTTTATCAGAGGTCATGTTATGGGTCAAATACCTCGCACAAAACATTTGTTTGCTCGCGCTACCCATCAGACATGGCGTGTGGTGGGGGGCTCCATATTTCGCCTCCTGACAGGGCTGCATTCGATAGCTCTAACTTTTTCATTGAACTCGGATTTGGATTAAAAAAATTACAAACGATCATTTCAACGAGATTAAGACAATTCGTGTAGATCATTTTTCCATATGAGGCAGTCTTGAGGGCGTAATCAGCCAAATAGTGTTCTGGATACAAAATCTCAGTACTTCGAACATAACTTCGGCCTTAGAGATGAGACTGGATGGCTATGTCCCAAATATCAAAGTTTCTCATTTTGACGATACGGAACTTTGTCACATTGAGAACTTTTCCATTTGAGGTCTTCTTAATTATGCTTTTGACCATGCCAAAGTCTGGTGTCAACATCATGTAATCCCTCTGTCCATGTATATAGGACCTAATGCGTTTTTCGAGACTAACTTTGACCACGTGTTCGAGCAGTATAGGACATTCAAGTTGCTCAAAGCATACCATCAGTTTCGTATCTGAAAGGATCTTCAAATGATATATTTTTAAAATTATATAAAATCTTATCAATAGTCAAAGGCAACCTCGATAAATACATTAGGCATTGGTTAATTATACACTACTAGGGAAAACCTTATACACATAATCTTAGCAACAGCGCAGTTTAAAAACAAACGCTACTGCTAATTAGCAGTAGCGATCTTAACGAAAGGTCGCTACTAATAACTCGGTAGCAGTAGCGCCCTAGATGAAACAAGCGCTACTACTATAATTGCCACGGCGTTGCCTCCATGCTAGATATAGTAGTAGCGCCCTTCCTTGGACGCGCTGCTGCTAAAGTACTTAGTAGCAGCATTTTTCTTCAAAACTCACTGCTGTTAAGTATTGCACCTAATTAAGTTCAGACTTATCAGTAGTGTTTTTACATAAAACACGCTACTGCTATGTTAGCTATAGCGCGTTTACTAAAGTGCGCTATTGCTAGTTCGACTTAACCACCTGCGGGCTCAAAATTTTGCTAAGTCCTCCATTCACCCATGTTCCCCTACTCCTCTGTCGCTGCCGCCCGAGCCTCCCTCACCGCCGCCGCCCGAGGCCGCCCTCAACCTCACCGCCGCCGCCCGCCGCTGCTCTCGACCTCACCGTCGCCGCCCTCGACCTCACCGCCGCCGCCCGAGCCCACCCAGCACCACCGCCTCCCGATCCCGAGCCCGCCCTCACCGCCCCTACCTCTCGGTCGCCGAGCACCTCCCCGCCACCGTCTCTCCCCTCTCTGTAAGCCCCCTACCCCTCCCCACCCCCTTTCTCTTTGCTTAGTTAGTACTAGATGTTTTTTAGTAGTAGTAGATGTTAATTTAGGGTTCATAGATAATGATTTTTAGTAGTAGTAGATGTTAATTAGTAGTAGTGATGGTACTAGTTAACTAGGGCAGTATGGTTAATAGTAGATGTTTTTTACGATTGTATAATGTAGTTTATTTTTACTATTTTTAGTAAGTGTTTAAAATAATTAGTAAGTAAATTAATAAACTAGTTGAACTAGTTTAGTTTTAGTTGAACTAGTTTAGTATGTAAATTAATAAACTAGTTGAATTAATAGAACTAATGTATTTTTAGTAAGATAATTAATATAACTAGGTGAACTACTTTATTTTTAGAAAGAACAAGTATTTTTCTATTTATAGTAAGTTCATATTTAGTAAGAACTAGTTGAATTAATAGAACTAGTTGAACATGTCATATTTGTTGTTATTTTTTTAGGTTAAGCAATTATTCGGGATGTATTTGTGATAACTTATAGGGCTTTTGCTTTTGCAGAAATCAAGGAGCCCCTCCATCATCCCCGTCGTCGTCCCCGTCACCGACCCCCTCCGACCTCGAGGTGAGACCAGCCAAATCTCCATGTATATCTTGTGTTGCTCAAATAGGATATGTGGTTGCCCAAGTGGCCGGTCATGTTCAGGTTACACCTCCGAGTGGCCTATGTTTTGCCGTAGTGTTGATTAATTTCCGTTCCGGCAAATTTCAGGCGCTCGATATGTCCTTTTTTAGCAAAGGTCATGCCGGATTTTTCCATGAATTCTGGCATGACTTGTGCTAGAATATGTAGGAAATATCGAGTGTCCTGGATTTTCTCGAAAAATAATGATCTAATTTAGGTTTTTTAGTACATATATTTAATTGTACAAGTTTAATCTTTGAATTATGGATGTAGGAAATGTCGTACTCGGACGACGACAGTCTCCCGGGGGAGTGCAGCTGGTGCCACGACGATCGAGGTCTGTGCGATAGGTTCCTTCAGCTGGACGAAGATCGGCGCTTCAGCATTAAGCTCGAGGACAACGACAAGTGTTTTTTTTGTAATTAAGCATGACTTCAACTATTTCAACGTCTAATTTTCATCTTTTACAATTCAACTAGCTTGTCCCATGCCATGCAAGACGCTATGTCTTGGAGAGGATGGGTTTTGAAGACCATGAAAATTTTGAAACAAAGAAAATACACCTAAGGACCCATCATGATATGGATTTTGAAGTAAATGTGTACAATTCTGTCACACCCTGCATTTTGTAACATTTCATTTGCATTAATAAAGCATGAAAATTTGGGCCAACAAAAACTTTTGCATTATTTGACTTTTTATTTGAGTTGGTTTTCTCTTTGTGTTTTTTTCAAGTGCTCTTAAAAGTCAACATAGTTTCACCTTCTACACTTCATCTCCTTGCCCCAAACTTCTGCCCAATGATCATGCCATGTGTATAGTGCAATATAGTATTTTCTTACAAAAATAATTTGGCCAAAAAGTATTTTCTAAAATTAGTTTTCCAAAAACCCTTGAATTGAGATTTGCACTGCAAGTACTTAATTTGAGGTGTGAGAAATCTTTCAAAAGGTATATTTGAGTCCTATTAGATGCAGGACTCCTAGAAACCACAAAAATATAATTTTAAAAGCTATTTTCCTATTTTATTTAAAAGCTTTTTCTTAAGGCCAGAAATGGTCTTTAATAGGGAAAAATTATTTTATTGTTTCAAAAATATTTGACAAAAATCAGGGAAACTCAGTGGACATATATTTTCCATATATAAGAGTTTCAACATATGGCCATGATCAAAATATTGGACAAAACCTCCCAAAACCATTTCTGCCCATTTCAAGGATTTGAAATATTTCTACAGGAAATATTTTCACAAAAATCCAAGAAAAATACAGCAAGTCACAAATGCATATTGTGATCACCTTGCAAAGCCTAATGTCAATTGAAGTCATTTGATTCACCAAAATGCCCCAAAACCCTCTCTGACCTGAATCAAATTTGAACAACTTTGTGCTGCCAACTTTCTCTCCTTGACCCCAACTTTGCTGAGCATGTTCACATGACCAAATTAGGCCACTACAGCAAGTGGTGCATCAAGGAGAAGTGATTTGCTCAACTAGATCTACACAAGTCTATTTCTGCACATTTCTAGGGTTTACAAAAGTTGCATTGGCAACTTTGCCCAAATAAGCTCCAAATTGGTGGAAGGCCATATTTATATGTGTCATTCCCCCTATGGAGTCTCATGGCATTTGGAGTTCTTTTGCTTAACTAAACAAGCATCAAACACCTTCTGCCACTTTACCAAAATTCCATTTTTGACCACTAAAACTATTCTCCTTGAGCTCCACTTTTTACCACAGCTCCTCCTAGACCCCTTTTCACCTCCAGTAACAATGGCAAGTCCACAGCTCGATTATTGGATGGGTAAAACCCCACTTTCTCTCTGTGGACAGCCATTTCTCCCTCTTCCTCACCTCTCTCCTCACCCCAGCGGCCATCCAGAGCATCCAATGCCTCCCCCTACTTCTTTACTCCACCCTTGAGCTACTGGACACGGTTGGCCGTGCCCACAAGGCATAGAAAATGCCATGCCGACCATTTGGGCGCTCTGGAGCGCGCTACAGTACGCTCCCGTACTGTAGCCGCCCTCTGCCCGACGCCTCCGACCACCTCGGGCATCCCCCGCGCGCCTGACGATGCGCCTCGGTGTCCGCAACACGCTACGCGGTCGGCCCCATCCTCTCTCCTCTTCCCCGCGCCTCCGCGCTAGCAAACAGAGGCCGCCTGAACGCGCCAATGGTGCGGCTCACACGCGCGCGTCTCTGACCTCTCCCCACTCCCTCTCTCTATCCCTCCCGACGTAGTCGACGTCCAGGAACACCCCAGACACCACACCCTCTTCCCCCGAGCCCTGCAGCGACGAGCAGGAGCTCACTGGCACACGAGTCCACGGCACCCTGCCGTTCGCCTATTTAAAGGCCTCCCAGAGCCCTCCTCTCCTCACCACTCGCCCTCTGCACCGCCAAAACATCCCCCTGCACCCCCAGTTCCTCTCCAGAAGCGCCCGGGCTCGAGATCGAGCTCGAGCTCTGCCGCTTCGGCTCGTCGGAGTTCGCGAGGTATAGGCCTCCCCCGCTCCTCCTCTGCCCCGATCTGGAACCACCTCCTCCCACTGACCATTTCCCCTCTGTCTCCCCTCTCTATCGCAGCCGGAGTCGACCGGAACGACCACCACCCAAAGCTCCTCCGCCGCAAGACCTCGTCGCCGGCGAACCAGGCCACCCCGGCGACCAACTCCACCTCCACCCGAACGGCGGATCCTCCCTGAGCACAACGGTGCCACCCATGCATCCTCACGTGCCCTGTATCACCACCGGCGAGCTCGCCGTCGCCTCTGTACAGAGGTAGACGACGACGGCCGTGGGCCCTGTCCGTCAGCCTCACGCCCTGATGGGTGGGACCCACCCGTCAGGTTTAAAACGCACGCGCGCGCGTACCAGTTCGCTGCGTCGGCTGAAGGCGTATTTTGCCTTTACGCCTTCGACGTGGCAGCCTCGCGTGGGCTGAAACCCATCTGGGCCTGCTGCACTATGGTCCTTCTGGCCCAGTTGCACAGTGATGCTTCTCCTTTTTCTTTTTCTGTCACTTTTCCAAAAATCCCACAGGATAATATATTTATCCAAGTAAAATAATTCCAGTTCCTAAATTCTTGTAAAAATCCCACCTATTTAATGGTGCAACTTTCATTCAAATCCAACAACCTTTTCTTCACTGTAAATATTTAAATGTGATTTTTAGCATTTAAATATACCTTTGTAAATCCATTTCTCCTGTTCTGCTACTTCAAATCCAAAACTAGGAATTTTTCCCTTCTTAGTTTTCACCCTAGTATTTTACAAAAATGAGTTGACATTTTTCTGAGCACTTTGGTTTTTCTGTTTTATTATTGCCTTATTTTTCTCGTTATTATTCTGCGACGATAGATTGCGTTGCTGACGAAGGAGTTGGACCAGAAGACTTTGAAGACCCAGAAGACTTTGTTGAGCCAGGCAAGCAGCCCTTTGACCATGTCTATGAAACCCTTTTTTATGCATGCCATATAGCACTTTTATTGCTTGCATCGGAGTCATGATATTGTGGTGACCACATGGGGTGGCTTGCCACCATTACTTCCTCATTGATACTTGCATTGTGCCTGACCCTACCTCCTTATGAGGGTTATGCCGGTGGGAGTAGATAGGATGCTAAAGTAGATGCTACGCAAAAAGGGACGGGTATATGCATGGTAAAGGAATCAGAGTATTTTTCAAAAGACTTTTCGAAAACCTCGTCGGGTGCCACTCATGCCCGAGGGAGATGATGAGATGGGTAACCACTTGATGACGAAGTGGAGTACCGAGGCAAGTGTGTGTTGTTTTCAAAAACGGATTAGATTTAAGATTTGTCGACTGTCCCAACCTTACATGCGCAACCACTCTACCCTTATATGGGAAAGGGCATTACTGATTACCTAGGCCGATACTAGCTTGGAGCCCACATTACTAGTGACGGGGGAGAGTTGGTGCTCTCTCTCGGGATGGGGTCGTGCCAGGTAGGGCGGCCATGACTGTTTTCACAGGGCACCGGATACACCGTTGTGTCCCCTCTCGGATGTTATGATCTCGAGTGAGTCTCATATGATGTACATAGTGAGGATATGGAACAACGAGTGGACTCCTTGTTAGTGTCGTCTAGGGAAAGGTAGTGATCGGGTGCTTACCCTGGGTACTTGAGGTATCGCGGGTCGTGGATAACACGGAAGTTTCCCGGATCTTGTGGGTAAAGTGTGCAACCTCTGCAGAGTGTAAAACTATTCGAATAGCCGTGTCCATGGTCAAGGACAGTTGGGCGGTGCTGCTTAAACTACGTCCAGAGCTTGCAAACCAGTGTGTGTGTGTGGTATTGATAAACTACTTGGGTCAAGTCAAAGGACTTGACATGATTGAGCTGGGTTGGTGCCCACTCTATTTATGTTGATATCTGTAACCTGCCCTCATGGTTACCTGAATTCTCCTGATGCATGTCTTACGAGTCGTTGAACATGTCATTGCACTCAAAACTAGCTTTTCGCAAAAATTTACCTATATCATGCATTGTTATATATATGGAACCAAAACATGGGTTGCTTGCGAGTACACTCAAAGTACTCATTGGCTTGCCACTGGTTATTTAATTGACCAGGCATGGAAGAACCGGAGTTCGAAGAAGAGTTCTTTGGAGACGATCATGCGAACTAGGACGTTTCCCAGTCAGAATGCCTGTAGGGTTAAGGCAGATGGCATGGGTTCTACTTATCGACGAAGATTTCCGCTGCTTGTGTTTCATTTGATGTTCAGCCCTTAAGGCTTTATCAATGTAAGACTTGACCATAATGGTCATAATTTGTGTAAGATGGTATGTATGGATGTAAGACTCTTATTATTCAGCTTCTGTGTGTTCCATGAGCATTGATCTCTGGGATCACTGTACACGTGCATTCGGTGATCACGACCTTTGAGTCGGGGTCCCCACAGAGGTGGTATCAGAACCATCCTGACTGTAGGAAGCCTTAGTTAGCATGGACGTTAGTTAGCTTGAGACCATCTAAACTTCTCTTCTTTCCTGAAGCATACCCAACCCAAAGATATATTCCCTTATTGACCTCTCCCATTCAACCTTTGTAGATGGCTGCGGTATCCGAAGACTTCCTGACCACCGGATTTCCCGTGCTTCTCGAGGATAGCCTCAAGAAGTGCCAGTTTCACTGAGCCCCCATTTTCACCTACCATGAGCATTGGATCAGTGACACCGAGACGGAGTATCATGTGGAAGTGATCGTGAAGGCTAATGACTCTCCAACAAGCTGGTTTTTCGAGGGACCCCAGATGGCAACTCTGGTTCTTGCCGTCGAGACGGCAACCCTCAAGGCACTCACCCGCCTCTAAGACCTTCTTCCAGAGATGGCAGACGAGTTGGCAACCCGCTTCTTGCCTTATCGGAAGGAGGGTGAGGATGAGAGCAGTGCACCAGCTCCACCATTAGAAGAAGGACTTCCACTCCGATTCCAGACCTACTTCAGCCTTTGTGCCGATAGTTTGGCACAACACTTGGCCTCGGAATCAATGGAGCTCCAAAAGGAACTTCATGAGACCAAGGCACTCCTTCTCCAAGCTCAAGCGAAGACAGATAGGATCAAGAAAGAAGGTGCTCCCCCTGGACAGCCCGCAATCGCATACAGAGGCGGAAGACCCCCAAAGGATGGAGAACCACCACAGCAACACCACATGAGCGCAAGGGAATACCGCAAGCTCTTCACCCCACCAGCAAAGCAACACCGTGTTGAGCTCCTCCACTCCCCCACTCCTTCAAGCAATGAAGGAAGCCACGCTACTATGATGAGGAGGAAGACCCAGAAGAGCCAGACTACACAACCGAGCATTCCACCACTTAGGCATCATTCGCAACTTGGATATGCATGTTAGTAACCCCTACGGTAGGATAGGCCGTGTACCCCTATGCGAAGTCGAGTCCTTGTAATGGTTCATATGAAACCATGTAGTGTTGTGTTTGCTTTTGATGTGTTTGATGGACGTCGTGTTTTCCTTCGGGAACTTGTAAACGGCTACATCACCCATTTGGATTTTAATGAATGTGTTTGGCCTTTGGCCCTTGCATGAAACAATTAGTGTCAAACCAACCCCCTTACTAGGCATCCCATCTATGTTGCTTTCCCCATCTTTTCCCAATCATGAGACCTTGACCGCTCCAACAGGATGCCTGTTGTAACACGTACTGGTACCTCTACCCAGCAGCAAGAAGCCGGAGCAGGAGCAAGTCAGGACCAATCCCAAGGCCAAGCTCCACCACCGCCACCACCTCCAAGCATGGACATGGCTCAGCTTCTCCAAGCCTTCCGAGAGGAACGCCCAGCCAACACTGCAGCCCTCCAGATGATTGCTCAAGCTGTCAATCGCCAGCCGGCGGGACACGGCAATGGACATTCCACGTTGGTGGAATTCAAGAAGCATGCACCACCCACCTTCATCGAGACTACTGAACCCCTGGATGCAGACGACTGGGTCCGCACCATTGAGGATCTGCTGGAACTAGTCGGATGCACTGAGGACCGTGAGAGGGTGGCATATGCTGCCCACTGTCTTGGGGGAACTGCCAGAGCTTGGTGGGATGGATTCAAGGCCATGCATGCTGAGCAAAACATCACTTGGAATAACTTCAAGGCAGAATTCCGCAAGGCCCACATTCCTTCTGGAATCATAGCCATCAAGAAGCGTGAGTTCCGAGCCCTGAAGCAAGGAGGTAGCACTGTCAAGGAGTACATGCAGAAGTTCAGTGTTCTTTCAAGGTATGCTCCTGAGGATGTCAGCA
Organism: Triticum dicoccoides; assembly: GCF_002162155.2. NCBI lineage: Eukaryota > Viridiplantae > Streptophyta > Magnoliopsida > Poales > Poaceae > Triticum > Triticum dicoccoides. The sequence continues at coordinate 367,220,172 of NC_041383.1, forward strand.
CTGATGCTGCCAAGAAGGAGCGCTTCATGGAAGGCCTTAACCAGACTCTGTAGTACTCGCTTGTTGTGTGTGACTGCCCGACCTTTCCTGATCTGGTGAACAAGGCACTCATGCTTGAGGACAAGCGACGTGCTTTGGATGATACCCGTAAGCGCAAGATGATCAGCAAGGGTAGCTCCAGCAACCAGAAGGCTCGCCCGTGGCAGCCAGCCCCGGTCAAGCCAGCCTATCAGCAGCCAAGAGCTCATGCACCCCGCACCAACTATCCACCTCAGTAGTATGCCAACCCCAGGCCAGCTTACAACAACCCCAATAACAATGCTGGCAAGAGCAGCAACCCCAACCAAGTCACTTGCTTCGGATGTGGTCAACCAGGACACTACCCCAAGAATTGCCCCAACAAGAAGCCCGACGCCCCGCGCCCCAATGCGCAGAACCCAGGCCAAGGCCGTGGAATGCCACCAAGGAACCAAGCTCCCCGCAACCTACCAAACAACGGCAAGGGTCGTGTGAATCATGTCACTGCAGAAGAAGCCCAGGAAGACCCGGACGTCGTGCTGGGTACGTTCCTTATCAATTCAGCACCTGCAACTGTCTTGTTTGATTCTGGAGCCACGCATTCATTTGTCACCCAAAGGTTTGCATTAAAAAGTGGCATGACCCCTACACCCCTGAATAACCCTATGGTGGTACAAACCCCCGGAGCAGAGATGAGAGCCAAGATAGGATGTAAAGGAGTCGGGATTGTCATTAATGGGGTAGACTTCCTAGCAGACCTTATCATCTTAAGATCACAAGGCTTGGATGTGATCTTAGGAATGGATTGGCTCATCAAGCACCAAGGCTTGTTAGATTGCGCCAACCGGACTGTCACTGTGACCAATGAACAAGGAGTCGAAGTTCAATTTGCCCTCAACCCCTCCTCTGCTCAAGCCAACCAAGTCAACTGTCTGACTGGAGTTGAATTGAAGCAAGTGCCGGTAGTATGCGAATACCCCGATGTCTTTCCTGATGAGCTACCAGGAATGCCCCCTGACCGAGACATTGAGTTCATCATCGAGCTCAAACCCGGAGCAGGACCCATCTATAAGAAGCCCTATAGAATGGGATCGGAGGAGTTAGCAGAGTTGAAGAAGCAACTGGAAGAGCAGTTGAGGAAGGGATTTATCTGCCCTAGTGCCTCCCCTTGGGGATCACCTGTTCTGTTTGTGGCAAAGAAGGACGGCACCATCCACTTGTGCATTGACTACCGCTCCCTCAATGAAGTTACAATCAAGAACAAGTATCCACTTCCCAAGATTGAAGATCTGTTTGATCAACTCAACGGGGCCAAGGTGTTCTCCAAGATCGACCTCAGATCTGGGTACTACCAGCTGAAAATCAAACCCCAAGATATTCCAAAGATGGCATTTGTAACCAGATATGGCCTGTATGAGTGCACGGTCATGTCCTTTGGATTGACCAATGCCCCAGCTTACTTCATGTATCTCATGAATAAGGTCTTCATGGAATATTTGGACAAGTTTGTTGTTGTCTTCATTGATGACATTCTTGTCTTCTCGAAGACGGAAGAAGAGCACGAGCAACACTTAAGGATGGTCCTAGACAAGCTTCGAGAACACCAACGGTATGCCAAGTTCAGCAAGTGTGAATTTTGGCTGCGTGAAGTTGGATTCTTGGGTCATGTTTTGACCGAAGAAGGATTGTCGGTCGATCCCGCTAAGATTGAAGCAGTGACTGAATGGCAATCCCCAAGCAATGTGAAGGAAGTTAGAAGATTCCTCGGACTCGTAGGATATTACCGCAAGTTCGTTGAAGGGTTCTCAAGCATTGCCTGACCCATGACTCAGCTCTTGAAGAAGGACAAGAAGTTTGAATGGACGCCGAAGTGCGAAGGGAGCTTCCAGGAGCTGAAGAAGAGGCTGACCACCGCCCCAGTTCTGGCCACACCAGATATACACAAGGAGTTTGTGATATATTGTGATGCGTCAAGAACCGGACTGGGAGGTGTTCTGATGCAAGAAGGCAGAGTCGTAGCTTACCTTTCAAGGCAACTACGGCCTCATGAAGAGAACTATGCTACTCATGATCTTGAGTTAGCAGCAGTGGTTCATGCCCTGAAGACATGGCGACATTACCTCCTAGGGAAGCGGTGCGAGATATACACGGATCACAAAAGTCTGAAGTATATTTTCACTCAAAAGGAATTGAACATTAGGCAAAGAAGATGGCTAGAGTTGATCAAGGATTATGACCTCAGTGTTCAATACCACCTTGGGAAGGCTAATGTGGTAGCAGATGCATTAAGAAGGAAGGCTTGTTCCTTGAATGCTATGCTTAAAGACAAGCTACCCGCCTTGTATGATGAACTTGAAAGCTTTGGGTTGGAACTGGTTGCACCAGGATTTTTGGCCAACCTCGAAGTTAGGCCTACCTTGATGGATGATATTAAGGAAGCCCAGAAGGGGCACGAAAGTATTGAAGGCATCAAAAGGAAGATCAAGGCAGGCAAGGCCCCAGGATTTTCAGAGGATGAGAAAGGAATTGTGTGGTTTGGGAATCGCATTTGCGTGCCCAACAAGGTTGAGCTCAAGAATCTGATCTTGCAAGAAGCTCATGACACCCCGTATTCCGTCCATCCTGGAGGAATCAAGATGTATCAAGACCTGAAGGAAAGATTTTGGTGGCACGGGATGAAAAGGGAGATTGCCACCTATGTTGCAAAGTGTGATGTATGCCAAAGAGTCAAGGCTGAATACCAGCGACCTGCTGGGTTGCTCCAACCACCCAAGGTCCCCGAGTGGAAATGGGATAAAGTCGGAATGGATTTCATCACTGGACTACCTAGGTCAAACAAGGGACATGACTCCATCTGGGTCATAGTCGATCATTTGACTAAAGTAGCCCATTTCATTCCTGTTAAGACTAGCTATGATGGCAACCAGCTAGCAACTCTATACATCAACAAAATCGTAAGCCTTCATGGTGTTCCCAAAGAGATTGTGTCAGATCGAGGAACCCAGTTTACCTCGAGGTTCTGGAAGAAGTTCCAGGAGGCCATGGGAACCAAGTTGTCTTTCAGCACTGCTTTCCACCCACAGACCGGAGGTCAGACAGAACGAGTGAATCAGATACTCGAAGACATGCTCCGAGCCTGTGTCCTGGCATATGGAGCTAGGTGGGAAGATTGCCTCCCTTTTGCCGAGTTCTCTTACAACAACAGTTATCAGTCCAGCCTCCAGATGGCACCATTTGAGGTGCTATACGGACGGAAATGCCGCATGCCCCTCAATTGGTCAGAGACCGGAGAAGGACTAGTCTTTGGGCCTGATATCCTCCGTGAAGCAGAAGAGCAAGTCCAGCTTGTCAGAGAGCGTTTGGAGGCCGCCAAGTCAAGGCAGAAGAGCTATGCTGACACTCGTCGCCGACAAGTAGACTTCCAAGTCGGAGACCATGTGTACCTGCGAGTAACTCCTCTTAAGGGAACCAAGCGTTTCCACATTAAGGGAAAGCTCGCACCAAGATTTATCGGCCCCTTCGAGATCACCGCACGACGAGGAGAAGTGGCTTACCAGTTGGAACTACCACCTGAACTATTCGAGGTGCACAACGTATTCCATGTGTCACAACTTCGGAAATGCCTCCAAGTCCCAAACAAGCCCGAACTCTACAAGGACGTCAATCACCAAGCCATTGACCTTCAGCCTGATTTGACTTACCGTGAGAGGCCCATCTGCATTCTGGATGAGGCTGAGTGACGCACTCAAAGCCGCACCATCAAGTACTCCAAGGTCCAGTGGAGCAACCACACTGAAGCAGAAGCAACCTGGGAACGTGAAGACTACCTTAGATCCGAGTTTCCGTATCTCTTTAAAGCCTAATTTAGGAATCTCGGGGACGAGATTCTTGTAAGGGGGGTAGGTCTGTCACACCCTGCATTTTGTAACATTTCATTTGCATTAACAAAGCATGAAAATTTGGGCCAACAAAAACTTTTGCATTATTTGACTTTTTATTTGAGTTGGTTTTCTCTCTGTGTTTTTTTCAAGTGCTCTTAAAAGTCAACATAGTTTCACCTTCTACACTTCATCTCCTTGCCCCAAACTTCTGCCCAATGATCATGCCATGTGTATAGTGCAATATAGTATTTTCTTACAAAAATAATTTGGCCAAAAAGTATTTTCTAAAATTAGTTTTCCAAAAACCCTTGAATTGAGATTTGCACTGCAAGTACTTAATTTGAGGTGTGAAAAATCTTTCAAAAGGTATATTTGAGTCCTATTAGATGCAGGACTCCCAGAAACCACAAAAATATAATTTTAAAAGCTATTTTCCTATTTTATTTAAAAGCTTTTTCTTAAGGCCAGAAATGGTCTTTAATAGGGAAAAATTATTTTATTGTTTCAAAAATATTTGACAAAAATCAGGGAAACTCAGTGGACATATATTTTCCATATATAAGAGTTTCAACATATGGCCATGATCAAAATATTGGACAAAACCTCCCAAAACCATTTCTGCCCATTTCAAGGATTTGAAATATTTCTACAGGAAATATTTTCACAAAAATCCAAGAAATATCCAGCAAGTCACAAATGCATATTGTGATCACCTTGCAAAACCTCCTGTCAATTGAAGTCATTTTGGTTCACCAAAATGCCCCAAAACCCTCTCTGACCAGAATCAAATTTGAACAACTTTGTGCTGCCAACTTTCTCTCCTTGACCCCAACTTTGGTGAGCATGTTCACATGACCAAATTAGGCCACTACAGCAAGTGGTGCATCAAGGAGAAGTGATTTGCTCAACTAGATCTACACAAGTCTATTTCTGCTCATTTCTAGGGTTTACAAAAGTTGCATTGGCAACTTTGCCCAAGTAAGCTCCAAATTGGTGGAAGGCCATATTTATATGTGTCATTTCCCCCTGTGGAGTCTCATGGCATTTGGAGTTCTTTTGCTTAACTAAACAAGCATCAAACACCTTCTGCCACTTTACCAAATTTCCATTTTTGACCACTAAAACTATTCTCCTTGAGCTCCACTTTTTACCACAGCTCCTCCTAGACCCCTTTTCACCTCCAGTAACAATGGCAAGTCCACAGCTCGATTATTGGATGGGTAAAACCCCACTTTCTCTCTCTAGACAGCCATTTCTCCCTCTTCCTCACCTCTCTCCTCACCCCAGCGGCCATCCAGAACATCCAATGCCTCCCCCTACTTCTTTACTCCACTCTTCAGCTACTAGACACGGTTGGCCGCGCCCACAAGGCATAGAAAATGCCATGCCGACCATTTGGGCGCTCTGGAGCGCGCTACAGTACGCTCCCGTACTGTAGCCGCCCTCTGCCCGACGCCTCCGACCACCTTGGGCATCCCCCGCGCGCCTGCCGATGCGCCTCGGCGTCCGCAACAGGCTACGCGGTCGGCCCCATCCTCTCTCCTCTTCCTCGCGCCTCCGCGCTAGCAAACAGAGGCCGCCCGAGCGCGCCAATGGTGCGGCTCACACGCGCGTGTCTCTGACCTCTCCCCACTCCCTCTCTCTATCTCTCCCGACGTAGTCGACGTCCAGGAACACCCCAGACACCACACCCTCTTCCCCCGAGCCCTGCAGCGACGAGCAGGAGCTCACTGGCGCACGAGTCCACGGCACCCCGCCGTTCGCCTATTTAAAGGCCTCCCAGAGCCCTCCTCTCCTCACCACTCGCCCTCTGCACCGCCAAAACATCCCCCTGCACCCCCAGTTCCTCTCCAGAAGCGCCCGAGCTCGAGATCGAGCTCGAGCTCCGCCGCTTCGGCTCGCCGGAGTTCGCGAGGTATAGGCCTCCCCCGCTCCTCCTCTGCCCCGATCTGGAACCACCTCCTCCCACTGACCATTTTCCTTCTGTCTCCCCTCTCTATCGCAGCCGGAGTCGACCGGAACGACCACCACCCGAAGCTCCTCCGCCACAAGACCTCGTCGCCGGCGAACCAGGCCACTCCGCCGACCAACTCCACCTCCACCCGAATGGCGGATCCTCCCTGAGCACAACGGTACCACCCATGCATCCTCCCGTGCCCTGTATCACCGCCGGCGAGCTTGCCGTCGCCTCTGTATAGAGGTAGACGACGACGGCCGTGGGCCCTGTCCATCAGCCTCACGCCCTGACGGTTGGGACCCACCCGTCAGGTTTAAAACGCAAGCGCGCGCGTACCGGTTCGCTGCGTCGGCTGAAGGCGTATTTTGCCTTTACGCCTTCGACGTGGCAGCCTCGCGTGGGCTGAAACCCATCTGGGCCTGCTGCACTGTGGTCCTTCTGGCCCAGTTGCACAATGCTGCTTCTCCTTTTTCTTTTTCTGTCACTTTTCCAAAAATCCCACAGGATAATATATTTATCCAAATAAAATAATTCCAGTTCCTAAATTCTTGTAAAAATCCCACCTATTTAATGGTGCAACTTTCATTCAAATCCAACAACCTTTTCTTCACTGTAAATATTTAAATGTGCTTTTTAGCATTTAAATATACCTTTGTAAATCCATTTGTCCTGTTCTGCTACTTCAAATCCAAAACTAGGAATTTTTCCCTTCTTAGTTTTCACCCTAGTATTTTACAAAAATGAGTTGACATTTTTCTGAGCACTTTGGTTTTTCTGTTTTATTATTGCCTTATTTTTCTCGTTATTATTCTGCGACGATAGATTGCGTTGCTGACGAAGGAGTTGGACCAGAAGACTTTGAAGACCTAGAAGACTTTGTTGAGCCAGGCAAGCAGCCCTTTGACCATGTCTATGAAACCCTTTTTTATGCATGCCATATAGCACTTTTATTGCTTGCATCGAAGTCATGATATTGTGGTGACCACATGGGGTGGCTTGCCACCATTACTTCCTCATTGATACTTGCATTGTGCGTGACCCTACCTCCTTATGAGGGTTATGCTGGTGGGAGTAGATAGGATGCTAAAGTAGATGCTACGCAAAAAGGGACGGGTATATGCATGGTAAAGGAATCAGAGTATTTTTCAAAAGACTTTTCGAAAACCTCGTCGGGTGCCACTCATGCCTGAGGGAGATGATGAGATGGGTAACCACTTGATGAGGACGTGGAGTACCGAGGCAAGTGTGTGTTGTTTTCGAAAACGGATTAGATTTAAGATTTGTCGACTGTCCCAACCTTACATGCGCAACCACTCTACCCTTATATGGGAAAGGGCATTACTGATTACCTAGGCCGATACTAGCTTGGAGCCCGCATTACTAGTGACGGGGGAGAGTTGGTGCTCTCTCTCGGGACGGGGTCGTGCCAGGTAGGGCGGCCATGACTGTTTTCACAGGGCACCGAATACACCGTTGTGTCCCCTCTCAGATGTTACGATCTCGAGTGATTCTCGTATGATGTACATCGTGAGGATATGGAACAACGAGTGGACTCCTTGTTAGTGTCGTCTAGGGAAAGGTAGTGATCGGGTGCTTACCCCGGGTACTTGAGGTATCGCGGGTCGTGGATAACATGGAAGTTCCCCGGATCTTGTGGGTAAAGTGTGCAACCTCTGCAGAGTGTAAAACTATTTGAATAACCGTGTCCATGGTCAAGGACAGTTGGGCGGTGCTGCTTAAACTACATCCAGAGCTTGCAAACCAGTGTGTGTGTGGGTGTTGATAAAACTACTTGGGTCAAGTCAAAGGACTTGACATGATTGAGCTGGGTTGGTGCCCACTCTATTTATGTTGATATCTGTAACCTGCCCTCATGGTTACCTGAATTCTCCTGATGCATGTCTTACGAGTCGTTGAACATGTCATTGCACTCAAAACTAGCTTTCTGCAAAAATTTACCTATATCATGCATTGTTATATATATGGAACCAAAACATGGGTTGCTTGCGAGTACATTCAAAGTAATCATTGGCTTGCCACTGGTTATTTAATTGACCAGGCATGGAAGAACCGGAGTTCGAAGAAGAGTTCTTTGGAGATGATCATGCGAACTAGGACGTTTCCCAGTCAGAATGCCTGTAGGGTTAAGGCAGATGGCATGGGTTCTACTTATCGACGAAGATTTCCGCTGCTTGTGTTTCATTTGATGTTCAGCCCTTAAGGCTTTATCAATGTAAGACTTGACCATAATGGTCATAATTTGTGTAAGACGGTATGTATGGATGTAAGACTCTTGTTATTCAGCTTCTGTGTGTTCAGTGAGCATTGATCTTTGGGATCACTCTACACGTGCATTCGGTGATCACGACCTTTGAGTCGGGGTCCCCACAAATTCTCAGAGTGTAACCCATTTTGGTTGCCAAAATTGGGAAGCACTTTGCAAAATGTATGGTTTTTATGAGGGCATGATTGTCACCATGGATCTTGGTGATCCTGACATCGAGCAATACAATATGGACATTTGGGTCCTTGTTGATACGCTTCCGATTCTACCGCAATGTGAGTTTCTCAAACATAGTTATTAACTAATTTATATTGTTTATTTCAAAATAGTTGACAGCTTATTTCCATTGACAACTTATTTTGATTCTTCAAAGAATGTGCGGAAGATGGTAGACAAAACCCACTACACTGATGGCTTAACTTATAAGGAGAAAATTCATCTCATCGCATTTTGTACTTATCTTGAGAATTACAATACCTATTATCAAACTCCTCCAAATTATGGTGAATACGTGCCACTAGTGCACGTTTGGAACCACGGTAACTTCTATGGAGATACCATGGTAAGATTTTTTACTATTACGACATCTGTGCATCTTTTGCATACTTCTAAAAGTAGTACATCATTGCTAACTACAAAGTTATTACTATGTTTTTCAACAGAAACTCCCGATGGATTGTGTGCCTCATCTGATGTATCAGAATGGTCGCCTTGCAGTTCTGAACATACAGCCGGGTCAATCTAGGGAGCTCACCTGTGCATATAGGATTTCTAAAACCGGTGAACACATGCTAATCAAAGAATGGAAAAAATGTTTGGACATTCGCAAGGAGGTTCTTGGAAGTAACATTAAGTGAAAGGCAAGAATTGGAGACAGGATAATCTCCATTCTCCATAATGGAGAGTCAGGGGCTCTCTTGTTTTTTGCTATTTTACCTTAGAGAATATAGTAGGTCCTGAGAGAATGTAGTAGGTCCTATGAGGTACAATATGTTTATTATGTGGTACAATGTGTTAGATTTGATGACGAGGAGTACTTGTGATTGCGTCTAGTGACCAATTTGCTATGTGATGTCTCATTGATGAAAACGATGATCTTGAGGAGGTGTTATATGACAATGATGTATTATGATGATAAGTTGTTAATGATATGATGATGATGATGATGATATTTATTATATCATTGGGTGAAAGAACCATGGATTAGTTTCAAGTGGACATCCACTTGAAACTAATCCACGGTTCTTTCACCCCGTGATGTAATAACTCATTATGATGTAAAAAAAATCTCTAAATTCCTGTTGTATGAAAACTTGTGTAAAGGTGTATGAATACAACATGAAATAAAAAAGAAATAAAATACGAAATAATAGTAGTAGCGCGGGTAGGGAGAGGCGCTACTACTAATTACCAGTAGCGCTCCTCTGGGAAAGCGCTACTACTAAGTCAATTTAGCAGTAGCGTGGGTTGAGGCACGCTACTGCTAACCTTTAGCTATAGCACCGTACCCGTAGCGTTACGGCCCGTGCTACTGATAGGCCTAAAACCCTCGCTGCTGCTAGGCTTTTCCCTAGTAGTGATATCTTAATCATGATATAAAAGTGTATAGTAAAGCCCATAAACATCCAAAACTGGTAATATAATAGCATGGAACGATCAAAAATTATAGATACGTTGGAGACATATCAGCACTTCGAACATAACTCCGGCCTTACAGATGAGACCGGATGGATATGGCCCAAATATCAAAGTTTCTCATTTTGATGATACGGAACTTTGTCACATTGAGCACTTTTCCATTTGAGGTCTTCTTAATTATGTATGGATGAAGGGAGTAGTACTAATCGGAATGCATGCATGCGTGAAGAGTACTAAAGTAAACAAGAAAGTTTTACATGCATTGGTTAATAATATCTTAATCATGGCACTTAACAAGTTACTGCACAAAACAATAACGATTGACGGGATTAGCAGGAAGCAAAGCGCCTTTTTAGTGGGGATTTGCATCATTCTATGAAGGTGCAAAACCAAGTGTTACTACTACACAAAACAAGTTCAAAACGAGAAAATGGACCCACTCGCAGCACGGCATGCCTATCTCGTTTGGTCCGTCAATCAAAGCGCTTCTTCTTCTTGGCATAACAATGGAGTACAGTAAAAAATTAAAATTCTCTTGGCATGTCGCTAACATGTGGGAGCGACTGTGAGTTAACCGACCTCAATAGACGGCAAAATCGTCATCCCACCACACTTTGAGAGAGACAAGGAGCGAGAAGCAACACAGGCTGGTGGATTACTAGAGCTAGGTGTTGCTTTCTTGCAGTCCCTTAAGTGGTGGTTTTGCTTTCTTGCACTAACTGAGCTTATGAGATTTCTTGTTGAGTTTTGTGTTGTGAAGTTTTCAAGTTTTGGATAAAGATTTGATGGACTATTGAATAAGGAGTGGCAAGAGCCTAAGCTTGGGGATGCCCATGGCACCCCCAGATAATTCAAGGACAACCAAAACCCTAAGCTTGGGGATGCCCCGGGAGGCATCCCCTCTTTTGTCTTCGTTTATCTGTAACTTACTTGGAGCTATATTTTTATTCGCCACATGATATGTGTTTTGCTTGGAGTGTCTATTGTGATGAGTCTTTGCTTTTTAGTTTACCACAATCATCCTTGTTGTACACACCTCTTGAGAGAGACACAACATGATTCAGAATTTATTAGAATACTCTATGTGCTTTACTTATATCTTTTGATCTAGACAATTTCGCTCTAGTGCTTCACTTATATCTTTTTAGAGCATGGCGGTGGTTTTATAGATCTCTCATGCTTCACTTATATTATTTTGAGAGTCTTTTAGAACAGCATGGTATTTTCTATGGTTATAATTGGTCCTAATATGATGGGCATCCAAGTTGGGTATAATAAAAACTATCATAGAAAGTGAATTGGATGATATGATCAATTTGATGCTTGATAATTGTTTTGAGATATGAGGATGGTGATATTAGAGTCATGCTAGTTGAGTAGTTGTGAATTTGAGGAATACTTGTGTTGAAGTTTGTGATTCCTGTAGCATGCACGTATGGTGAACCGTTATGTGATGAAGTTGGAGCATGATTTATTTATTTATTGTCTTCCTTATGAGTGGCGGTCGGGGATGAGAGATGGTCTTTTCCTACCAATATATCCCCCTAGGAGCATGCACATAGTACTTTGTTTCAATAAATTGTAGATTTTTGCAATAATTATATGAGTTCTTTATGACTAAAGTTGCGTCCATGGATTATATGCACTCTCACCCTTCCACCATTGCTAGCCTCTCTTGTGACGTGCAACTTTCGGCGGTACCATACACCCACCATATACCTTCCTCAAAACAGCCACCGTACCTACCTATTATGGCATTTCCATAGCCATTCCGAGATATATTGCCATGCAACTTTTCACCATTCCGTTTATTATGACACGATCCATCATTGTCATATTGCTTTTGCATGATCATGTAGTTGACATGTATTTGTGGCAAAGCCACCTTGGTAATTCTTTCATACATGTCACTCTTGATTCATTGCATATCCCGGTACACCACCTAGGCATCCACATAGAGTCATATTTTCTTCAAGTATTGAGTTATAATTCTTGAGTTGTAAGTAAATAAAAGTGTGATGATCTTCATTATTAGAGCATTGTCCCAAGTGAGGAAAGGATGATGGAGACTATGATTCCCCCACAAGTCGGGATGAGACTTCAGACTTTATGAAAAAAAGAAGATAAAGGCCATAAAAAAGAGAAAGGCCATATAAAAAAATGAGAGAAAATGAGAGAAGGGACAATGTTACTATCCTTTTTACCACACTTGTGCTTCAAAGTAGCACCATGATCTTCATGATAGAGAGTCTCCTATGTTGTCACTTTCATATACTAGTGGGAATTTTACATTATAGAACTTGGCTTGTATATTCCAATGATGGGCTTCCTCAAAAATGCCCTAGGTCTTCGTGAGCAAGCAAGTTGGATGCACACCCACTTAGTTTCTTTTGTTGAGCTTTCATACACTTATAGCTCTAGTGCATCCATTGCATGGCAATCCCTACTCACTCACATTGATATCTATTAATGGGCATCTCCATAGCCCGTTGATACGCCTAGTTGATGTGAGACTATCTTCTCCTTTTTTGTCTTCTCCACAACCACCATTCTATTCCACATATAGAGCTATGTCCATGGCTCACACTCATGTATTGCGTGAAAGTTGAAAAAGTTTGAGAACATCAAAAGTATGAAACAATTGCTTGGCTTGTCATCGGGGTTGTGCATGATTTAAATATTTTGTGTGATGAAGATAGAGCATAGCGAGACTATATGATTTTGTAGGGATAGCTTTCTTTAGACATGTTATTTTGAGAAGACATGATTGCTTTGTTAGTATGCTTGAAGTATTATTGTTTTCATGTCAATATGAACTTTTGTCTTGAATCATTTGGATCTGAACATTCATGCCACAATAAAGAAAATTACATTGACAAATATGCTAGGTAGCATTCGACATCAAAAATTCTATTTTTATCATTTACCTACTCGAGGACGAGCAGGAATTAAGCTTGGGGATGCTTGATGCGTCTCCAACGTATCAATAATTTTTATTGTTCCATGCTATTTGAGGGAGTCCTGGATTGGGGGGTGTCCGGATAGCCGAACTATCACCGTTGGCCGGACTCCTGGACTATGAAGATACAAGATTGAAGACTTTGTCCCGTGTCCGGATGGGACTTTCCTTGGCGTGGAAGGCAAGCTTGGCGATACGGATATATAGATCTCCTACCATTGTAACCGACTCTGTGTAACCCTAACCCTCTCCGGTGTCTATATAAACCGGAGGGTTTTAGTCCGTAGGACGAACAACAATTATACCATAGGCTAGCTTCTAGGGTTTAGCCTCTTTGATCTCGTGGTAGATCTACTCTTGTACTACCCATATCATCAATATTAATCAAGCAGGAGTAGGGTTTTACCTCCATTGAGAGGGCCCGAACCTGGGTAAAAACATCGTGTCACTTGTCTCATGTTACCATCCGCCTAGACGCACAGTTCGGGACCACCTACCCGAGATCCGCCGGTTTTGACACCGACATTGGTGCTTTCATTGAGAGTTCCTCTGTGTCGTCACCTTTAGGCCCGATGGCTCCTTCGATCATCAACAACGACGCGGTCCAGGGTGAGACTTTTCTCCCCGGACAGATCTTCGTATTCGGCGGCTTTGCACTGCGGGCCAATTCACTTGGCCATCTGGAGCAGATCGAAAGCTACGCCCCTGGCCATCAAGTCAGATTTGGGAGTTTGAACTACACGGCTGACATCCGCGGAGACTTGATCTTCGATGGATTCAAGCCACAACCAAGCGCGCCGCACTGTCTCGATGGGTATGATCTAGCTCTACCGCCGAACAGTGCCCTGGAGGCCGCACCAGCGTCCGCTCCGACCCTTAGCTCGGAGCCGACTTCGCCGATCGAGGACGAGTGGCTGGACACCACCTCGGGGGCTACGATCTCTATGGCGATTGAGCCGAACACCATCCCTGTCCCTTGCAAATCCCGTGACTCCGACGTGCCAGACTTCTCTCCGGACTCCGAACCTCCCGCGCCCCTGCCAATCAAATCCGATTGGGCGCCGGTTATGGAGTTCACTACCGCGGACATCTTTCAGCACTCGCCCTTTGGCGACATCCTGAATTCACTAAAGTCTCTCTTTATCAGGAGAGCCCTGGCTGGACTATGGTCAGGAAGGTTGGGCTGCGAACGACGAAGAAATTCAACACCCACCCACCACCCACTTTGTAGCCACTATCGATGATTTAACCGACATGCTCGACTTCGACTCTGAAGACATCAACGGTATGGACGAGGATGCAGGAGACAACCAAGAACCAGCGCCTACAGGGCACTGGAAGGCCACCTCGTCATACGACATATACATGGTGGACATCCCAAAAGATGGGAATGGCAATGGCACGGCGGAGGATGACCTTTCCAAGAAACAGCCCAAGCGCCGGCATCAGCGGCGCCGCTCTAAATCCCGCCACAGCAAAAACGGTGATTCCGGCATGAGAGATAATAACACCCCGGATAGTGCCGAAGAAAACCCCCTCCACCAGGATTCAGCACAGGAGGAGGGAGAAGCCAGCCCTCATGATAGAGCGGCAGACAGAGAGGTAGAGGACGATAATTATATGCCTCCCTCCAAAGATGAAGCAAGCCTCGACGACGACGAACTTGTCGTGCCCGAGGATCCCATCGAACAAGAGCATTTCAAGCGCAGGCTTATGGCCACGGCAAGCAGCCTCAAGAAAAAGCAGCAGCAGGTTAGAGCTGACCAAGACTTGCTAGCTGACAGATGGACCGAAGTCCTTGCAGCCGAAGAGTACAAACTCGATCGCCCCTCCAAGAGCTACCCAAAACGCAGGTTGCTACCCCAATTAGAGGAGGAAGCACCCAATCCTACATCACCAGCGCGTGACACGGCCGACCGGCCACCTCGTGGCCGCGACAGAGAGGCCTCTAGGCCCTCCACCAAAGCCGCACCCCGACGTCGCTCGAAAAGTACAAAGCCACGGGGAAATGCGACAGACTTGCATGACATATTGGAGGACAAGGCAAGGCAAATAAGATCGATCTACGGATCGCGTGGGCGCCCCACGACACGTGATGACAACCGTTACGCCGGATACAGGAATAACGGCCGGGCCAAACACAGTAGACAAAGCTCATTTGAGCTGCGTCGTGATATAGCCCAATACAGAGGCGCCGCACACCCCCTATGCTTCACAGAAGAAGTAATGGATCATCAAATCCCCAAGGGTTTCAACCCCGTAAACATTGAATCATACGACAGCACAACAGATCCTGCGGTTTGGATCGAGGACTATCTCCTTCACATCCACATGGCCCGCGGTGATGATCTACACGCCATCAAATACCTCCCACTCAAGCTTAAAGGACCAGCTCGACATTGGCTCAACAGCTTGCCAGCAGAATCAATTGGTTGTTGGGAAGACCTGGAAGCCGCATTCCTTGATAACTTCCAGGGCACATATGTGCGACCACCAGACGCCGATGACCTAAGCCACATAATTCAGCAGCTAGATGAATCGGCCAGACAATTCTGGACACGGTTCTTAACCAAGAAAAATCAAATCGTTGACTGTCCGGATGCAGAGGCCCTTGCAGCCTTCAAACATAACATCCGCGACGAGTGGCTTGCCCGGCACCTAGGACAGGAAAAGCCGAAATCCATGGCAGCCCTCACATCACTCATGACCCGCTTCTGCGCGGGAGAGGACAGCTAGCTAGCTCGTAGTAACAACCTGACCAAAAACCCTGGTAGTTCGGATACCAAGGACAGCAATGGCAGGTCGGGTCGCAACAAGCACAAGCGCCGCATTAACGGTGATAATGATGACGATACGGCAGCCAATGCCGGATTCAGAGGCTCTAAACCCGGTCAGCCGAAAAAGCTGTTCAAAAGAAATACTCAGGGCCCATCCAATTTGGACCGAATACTCGTTCGCTCGTGCCAGATACATGGCACCCCTGAAAAACTAGCCAACCACACCTACAGGGATTGTTGGGTGTTCAAGCAGGCAGGCAAGTTAAATGCCGAAAACAACAACAAGGGGCTGCATAGCGATGACGAGGAGGAGCCCCGGCCGCCGAACAATAGAGGACAGAAGGGCTTTCCCCCACAAGTGCGGACGGTGAACATGATATACGCAACCCACATACCCAAAAGGGAGCGAAAGCGTGCACTAAGGGACGTATACGCGATGGAACCAGTCGCCCCAAAGTTCAACCCGTGGTCCTCCTGCCCGATCACTTTTGATCGAAGGGACCACCCCACTAGCACCCGCCACGGCGGATTCGCCGCATTGGTTCTTGACCCAATCATTGACGGATTTCACCTCACTAGAGTCCTGATGGACGGCGACAGCAGCCTGAACCTGCTTTACCAGGATATAGTGCGCAAAATGGGCATAGACCCCTCAAGGATTAAACCCACAAAAACGACCTTTAAAGGCGTCATACCAGGTGTAGAGGCCAACTGTATAGGCTCAGTTACACTCTAAGTGGTCTTCGGATCCCCAAATAACTTCCGAAGCGAGGAATTAATCTTCGACATAGTCACGTTCCGCAGCGGCTATCACGCACTGCTCGGACGAACCGCGTTTGCAAAGTTCAATGCGGTGCCGCACTACGCATACCTCAGGCTCAAGATGTCAGGCCCTCGAGGAGTAATCACGGTCAATGGAAACACCAAACGCTCTCTCCGAACGAAGGAGCATACGGCGGCCCTCGCGGCGGAAGTACAAAGCAGCCTCTTAAGGCAATTCTCGAGTCCGACTACTAAACGTCCGGACACCGTCAAGCGCGCCCGGAGTAACCTACAACAAGACCGCCTGGCACGTTCCGAGCACGCGTAGCAATGCGGCCCCAACCCCAGCCCTCGCGAAATCGCGAAACCAGTACCACGCGTACATAACTACGCTCTGGAGATACCATGGGCATAGGGGGAGGGACACGACCACGGCATGCCCAGAGTGCGGCTCAACCGCACCAGGGGCTCCCAATTGTGTCATTCTTTTTTTCTTATTCTCAGGACTCCATTTTCCAGAAGCCCTGTCCGGCAGTAGAATCGCCAAACTCACGATGCAACAGCCAGGGAAGCAGAAAAGTTATGTCGAGTGTCCAGGTGGTCTGTATTACGAGCAGTATACCTGTTTTACATACCATCCCGCGGCCTACCCCTGGAGGGGGACATGTTAAATAGTCCCATCCCTTGCTTATCACACTATTTGTATCATTCTGCTTTCATTGCAGTATCTTTTGAATAAACAATACATAGCTTCTACTTATTTTTGCATTCCTTTTTTTTCATAAATGTTCATCTATGACATGTTGCACCCGTACAACTTGGTATGGTCAATACACCGGGGGCTTGAGTACCCCAAAACGTGGTGTGATAAGTCCAAACACTTTCACAAGTGCGGCACCCCGAACTTATAGCATTATATGCATCGGCTCCGAATCATGTCTTGGGTCAATAGTTGGGTTTGCCCGGCTCCCATGTTTTGGTACCTTACGTTCCATTATATCGGCTAAGGTAGCGCTGGGAGAACCACTGCGATTGTGCCCCGGTTGAGCTGGGTTGAGCACCTCAGTGGAGAAAGCTAAAACTGACCATCATGATAGGGCGAGAGCCGGTCGCTATTCGAGAGGTTTTTCGGGTCCCTAAAGACTCATGCCGCTTAGAGTGAGGAGTCGGCATTGTCCGGCCAAGGCGTGGATAGTGCCCCGAACTCGGTCTTCCGAATACCAGGGGCTTCGCTGAAATTTAAAATTATAGAATTCTATGGCTAAGTGAGAGTGTTCAAGCATTATAGTCTGGTTGCCTCATTCGTCGTGTTGAACACCTTCCTCGAAGGACCCAAGAATGGGAACAAGAGCGCTCAAGTTTATCCCGAACACCCCAGCACTCGTGGCATGGGGGCTGAAGCCAACGACTCGCCATCTCTCAAAATTTGATAAACGGCCGCACAAAAGGTAATATTTTAAATTAAACAAGCGTTGCTTAGTGCATATGAACAAAGTTTTAGCGTACAGGATAACAAATGCGAGTCTACTCAAAAATTACATCTTTGGAGCATTCACCCACTATAAGGCGGGCACCCTTCAGGATGCCCTCATAGTACATCTCGGACTTGCGATACTCCTTGCCCGGCGGTGGCGCGTCCGTCACAAGCTTCTCGGCGGTGGCAAGGGCCCGACGAGCACCTTCAATACAGAAGGAATGCTTGATGACTTCAATCCATGGACAGGCGTCCACCAGCCGCCGCACCAGACCGAAGTAGCTCCCAGGAATGGCTTCTTTAGGCCACAGCCAAACTATGAGGCCCTTCATGGCCTGTTCGGCCACCTTGTGGAGCTCGACCAGGTGCTTCAGCTGGTCGCTCAGGGGCACCGGATGTCCGGCCTCAGCATATTGAGACCAGAACACCTTTTCCGTCGAGCTCCCCTCCTCGGCTCGGTAGAACGCGGCAGCATCGGATACACTACGGGGCAGATCTGCGAACGCTCCTGGAGAGCTCCGGATTCGGGTAAGTAACAGATAATTCACTTTTACATGCTTGCTTTGCATATAGAATGCCTTAACCGCCGCTATCTTTTTTATCGCCTCAATCTCCTGGAGAGCCTTCTGGGCTTCGGCCTTAGCGGCTTTGGCACTCTCAAGAGCCAAGGCGAGCTCGGACTCTCGAGTCTTTGAGTCACGCTCCAAACTCTCGTGTTTTTCCACGAGAGCCTGGAGCTCTTGCCGCGCCTCCGCCACCCGCGCCTCCTGCTTCTCTCGCTCGGTGCGCTCCGTAGCCGCATAGTTTTCGGCCTTGAACACCGCTTCCTTCAGGGTCGCCACCTCGTTCGTGGCCCCTGCAATACTCACGTTATTCCTGTCATTTTTTGCAAACAAAGCCTTTCTATAAGGTATTACTTACCTTCCTTGTCCTCGAGCTGCTTCTTGGCAAGGCCGAGCTCGTTCTCGGACCGCTCGAGGCTCTCCTTCAATGCATTGACCTCCGCAGTCAGTGCGGTAGAGGTCAGCAGCCCAGCCTCCATTCCCATATTGACATATTTATGTTAGACTCCTGCGTATATCTTTTTAGATCCTCAGCTTGGCTTTTCTTTCCGAATGCCGAACTAAGCATCAGGGGCTACTGTCTATGCGGTAATATTCTTACATATCTTAAAAACTTACCTCAAAGCCTGTTAGAAGGCTGGTACAGGCTTCAGTCAGCCCGCTCTTGGCGGACTAAACTTTCTGGATCACCGCACTCATGATAGTGCGGTGCTCCTCGTCGATGGAGGCGTCGTTGAGCGCCTCCAGCAAGCTATCCGGTGCCTCCGGTTGGACGGAGGCCACCGGCGTCGCAGTCTTGCCCTTCTTACGAAGGGGCCACCTGCAGGACTCCGGAACCACTGAAGGTTCCGGTGCGGAGTCCGGCCCAGGGTCGGACTTAGAACCCCTTGGGGTTTGATCCCTCTTATGCCCAAAGTTCGGGAGGTTGCCTTGCGGCACCTCCGGGACCTCCTCCTCCTGGCTGGGCCCCTTTTGGGACCCCACCTCGGCGTCATCAGCAGCGCGGGGAGAGGAGGCGGCCAGAAGTGAAGTGCTATTCACGTCCGATGGAGCTAGGGAGCCGCTTGTTGAAATGTCGAGCCCGCCCTTGGGCGGGCTGCAGGGTTGTATTCGACGTTAGAAGATTCTATGCGACAAACAAAACGCCATGAATTATTCTGGTATCGGACACTTACGATGTCGCCAGGGGCTTAGCCCTCGGTGGCCACTCCTCTTCGCCGTCGTCGGCGTTGGTGGAGTAGTCCGGAGGAAGGGTCCTTCCCTTCTTAGACCCTCCGGCCTCCCCAGTTGGGGAGGCCTTCCTTTTCTTCTCTCCCCCCGCTGGGGGAGAAGCCTCTTTTTTCTCCTCCTCGTCTTCGCGGGAGGAGTCCGCCTTAGAGTCATCGGATGATGAGTCCGATAACACCTGACGCCGGGAACTCTTTTGGGTTCACGTGGCCTTCTTCTTGGCCTTCTTATCCGGTACCACGTGAGGTGCCGGAACCAGCAGCCCTGTCAATCGGGCATCCGCTGGGTCTTCTGGTAAGGGAGCCGGATAGTTAACCTGCCCGGACTTCTTCTGCCAGGCCTGTCAAAGGTAAGGGAGTTTAGATCCCGCATAGAGTCAAACTATGAAAAACAAGTGTCATGTAACGGGTAAAATAGCTTACCTCGTCGGCTTGATGCTGCGAGTTGAATCTGCGATCTTCGATAGCGGAAGCGGGAGCCTCGGCGCCCTTGAACAGCACCTTCCAGGCATCTTCATATGTAGTGTCGAAGAGCCTGCTCAAGGTTTGGTGTTGTGCCGGATCAAACTCCCACAAGTTGAAGGCCCGTTGTTGGCACGGGAGGATCCGGCGGATGAGCATGACCTGGACTACGTTGACAAGCTTGATCTTCTTGTTCACAAGGTTTTGGACGCAGGTTTGGAGTCCGGTCAGCTCTTCCAAATCACCCCATGTCTGGCCCTTCTCTTTTCAGGAGGTGAGCCGTGTGGGGATGCCAGATCGGAATTCGGGGGCCGCCGCCCATTCAGGGTCACGCGGCTCGGTGATGTCGAACCACCCCGATTGCCACCCTTTGATGGTTTCCACGAAGGAGCCCTCGAGCCATATGACGTTGGGCATCTTGCCCACCATGGCGCCTCCGCACTCCGCCTGCTGGCCGCCCACTACCTTCGGCTTGACATTGAAGGTCTTCAGCCATAAGCCGAAGTGGGGCTTGATGCGGAGGAAGGCCTCGCACACAACGATAAACGTTGAGATGTTGAGGATGAAATTCGGGGCCAGATCATGGAAATCCAGGTCGTAGTAGAACATGAGCCCCCGGACAAATGGGTGGAGTGGGAAGCCCAGTCCGCGGAGGAAATGGGGAAGGAACACCACCCTCTCATGGGGCCTGGCAGTGGGGACGAGCTGCCCCTCGTCTGGAAGCCGGTGCGCAATGTCGTTGTGCACGTATCCGGCTTTCCTCAGCTTTTTGATGTGCCCCTCCATGACGGAGGACGCCATCCACTTGCCTCCCGCTCCGGACATGGCTGGAGAAGGTTGAGGAGAGATGTGCGGACTTGGGTGCTGGAGCTCGAGTGCGCGGAAATGCCCTAGGTCTTCGTGAGCAAGCAAGTTGGATGCACACCCACTTAGTTTCTTTTGTTGAGCTTTCATACACTTATAGCTCTAGTGCATCTGTTGCATGGCAATCCCTACTCACTCACATTGATATCTATTAATGGGCATCTCCATAGCCCGTTGATACGCCTAGTTGATGTGAGACTATCTTCTCCTTTTTTGTCATCTCCACAACCACCATTCTATTCCACATATAGAGCTATGTCATTGGCTCACGCTCATGTATTGCGTGAAAGTTGAAAAAGTTTGAGAACATCAAAAGTATGAAACAATTGCTTGGCTTGTCATCGGGGTTGTGCATGATTTAAATATTTTGTGTGATGAAGATAGAGCATAGCCAGACTATATGATTTTGTAGGGATAGCTTTCTTTAGACATGTTATTTTGAGAAGACATGATTGCTTTGTTACTATGCTTGAAGTATTATTGTTTTCATGTCAATTTGAACTTTTGTCTTGAATCATTTGGATCTGAACATTCATGCCACAATAAAGAAAATTACATTGACAAATATGCTAGGTAGCATTCGACATCAAAAATTCTGTTTTTATCATTTACCTACTCGAGGACGAGCAGGAATTAAGCTTGGGGATGCTTGATGCGTCTCCAACGTATCTATAATTTTTTATTGTTCCATGCTATTTGAGGAAGTCCTGGATTGGGGGGTGTCCGGATAGCCGAACTATCACCGTTGGCCGGACTCCTGGACTATGAAGATACAAGATTGAAGACTTTGTCCCGTGTCCGGATGGGACTTTCCTTGGCGTGGAAGGCAAGCTTGGCGATACGGATATGTAGATCTCCTACCATTGTAACCGACTCTGTGTAACCCTAACCCTCTCCGGTGTCTATATAAACCGGAGGGTTTTAGTCCATAGGACGAACAACAATCATACCATAGGCTAGCTTCTAGGGTTTAGCCTCTTTGATCTCGTGGTAGATCTACTCTTGTACTACCCATATCATCAATATTAATCAAGCAGGAGTAGGGTTTTACCTCCATCGAGAGGGCCTGAACCTGGGTAAAAACATCGTGTCCCTTGTCTCATGTTACCATCCGCCTAGACGCACAGTTCGGGACCCTCTACCCGAGATCCGCCGGTTTTGACACCGACATTGGTGCTTTCATTGAGAGTTCCTCTGTGTCGTCACCTTTAGGCCCGATGGCTCCTTCGATCATCAACAACGACGTGGTCCAGGGTGAGACGTTTCTCCCCAGACAGATCTTCGTATTCGGCGGCTTTTCACTGCGGGCCAATTCACTTGGCCATCTAGAGCAGATCGAAAGCTACGCCCCTGGCCATCAAGTCAGATTTGGGAGTTTGAACTACACGGCTGACATCCGCGGAGACTTGATCTTCGATGGATTCAAGCCACAACCAAGCGCGCCGCACTGTCTCGATGGGTATGATCTAGCTCTACCGCCGAACAGTGCCCTGGAGGCCGCACCAGCGTCCGCTCCGACCCTTAGCTCGGAGCCGACTTCGCCGATCGAGGACGAGTGGCTGGACACCACCTCGGGGGCTATGATCTCTATGGCGATTGAGCCGAACACCATCTTTGTCCCTTGCAAATCCCGTGACTCCGAGGTGCCAGACTTCTCTCCGGACTCCGAACCTCCCGTGCCCCTGCCAATCAAATCCGATTGGGCGCCGGTTATGGAGTTCACTACCGCGGACATCTTTCAGCACTCGCCCTTTGGCGACATCCTGAATTCACTAAAGTCTCTCTCTTTATCAGGAGAGCCCTGGCCGGACTATGGTCAGGAAGGTTGGGCTGCGAACGACGAAGAAATTCAACACCCACCCACCACCCACTTTGTAGCCACTGTCGATGATTTAACCGACATGCTCGACTTCGACTCCGAAGACATCGACGGTATGGACGAGGATGCAGGAGACAACCAAGAACCAGCGCCTACAGGGCACTGGAAGGCCACCTCGTCATACGACATATACATGGTGGACATCCCAAAAGATGGGAATGGCAATGGCACAGCGGAGGATGACCTTTCCAAGAAACAGCCCAAGCGCCGGCATCAGCGGCGCCGCTCTAAATCCCGCCACAGCAAAAACGGTGATTCCGGCCTGAGAGATAATAACACCCCGGATAGTGCCGAAGAAAACCCCCTCCACCAGGATTCAGCACAGGAGGAGGGAGAAGCCAGCCCTCATGATAGAGCGGCAGACAGAGAGGTAGAGGACGATAATTATATGCCTCCCTCCAAAGATGAAGCAAGCCTCGACGACGACGAATTTGTCGTGCCTGAGGATCCCGTCGAACAAGAGCGTTTCAAGCGCAGGCTTATGGCCACGGCAAGCAGCCTCAAGAAAAAGCAGCAGTAGCTTAGAGCTGACCAAGACTTGCTAGCTGACAGATGGACCGAAGTCCTTGCAGCCGAAGAGTACAAACTCGATCGCCCCTCCAAGAGCTACCCAAAACGCAGGTTGCTAACCCAATTAGAGGAGGAAGCACCCAATCCTACATCACCAGCGCATGACGCGGCCGACCGGCCACTTCGTGGCCGCGACAGAGAGGCCTCTAGGCCCTCCACCAAAGCCGCACCCCGGCGTCGCTCGAAAAGTACAAAGCCACAGGGAAATGCGACAGACTTGCGAGAAATATTGGAGGACAAGGCAAGGCAAATAAGATCGATCTACGGATCGCGTGGGCGCCCCACGACACGTGATGACAACCGTTACGCCGGATACAGGAATAACGGCCGGGCCGAACACAGTAGACAAAGCTCATTTGAGCTGCGTCGTGATATAGCCCAATACAGAGGCGCCGCACACCCACTATGCTTCACAGACGAAGTAATGGATCATCAAATCCCCAAGGGTTTCAAACCTGTAAACATTGAATCATACGACGGCACAACAGATCCTGCGGTTTGGATCGAGGACTATCTCCTTCACATCCACATGGCCTGCGATGATGATCTACACGCCATCAAATACCTCCCACTCAAGCTTAAAGGACCAGCTCGGCATTGGCCAACAGCTTGCCAGTAGAATCAATTGGTTGTTGGGAAGACCTGGAAGCCGCATTCCTTGATAACTTCCAGGGCACATATGTGCGACCACCAGATGCCGATGACCTAAGCCACATAATTCAGCAGCCAGATGAATCGGCCAGACAATTCTGGACACGGTTCTTAACCAAGAAAAATCAAATCGTTGACTGTCCGGATGCAGAGGCCCTTGCAGCCTTCAAACATAACATCCGCGACGAGTGGCTTGCCCGGCACCTAGGACAGGAAAAGCCGAAATCCATGGCAGCCCTCACATCACTCATGACCCGCTTCTGCGCGGGAGAGGACAGCTGGCTAGCTCATAGTAACAACCTGACCAAAAACCCTGGTAGTTCGGATACCAAGGACAGCAATGGCAGGTCGGGTCGCAACAAGCACAAGCGCCGCATTAACGATGATAATGCTTACGATACGGCAGTCAATGCCGGATTCAGAGGCTCTAAACCCGGTCAGCCGAAAAAGCCGTTCAAAAGAAATACTCAGGGCCCATCCAATTTGGACCGAATACTCGTTCGCTCGTGCCAGATACATGGCACCCCCGAAAAACCAGCCAACCACACCTACAGGGATTGTTGGGTGTTCAAGCAGGCAGGCAAGTTAAATGCCGAAAACAACGACAAGGGGCTGCATAGCGATGACGAGGAGGAGCCCCGGCCGCCGAACAATAGAGGACAGAAGGGCTTTCCCCCACAAGTGCGGACGATGAACATGATATACGCAACCCACATACCCAAAAGGGAGCGGAAGCGTGCACTAAGGGACGTATACGTGTTGGAACCACTCGCCCCAAAGTTCAACCCGTGGTCCTCCTGCCCGATCACTTTTGATCGAAGGGACCACCCCACTAGCACCCACCACGGCGGATTCGCCGCATTGGTTCTTGACCCAATCATTGACAGATTTCACCTCACTAGAGTCCTGATGGACGGCGGCAGCAGCCTGAACCTACTTTACCAGGATATAGTGCGCAAAAAGGGCATAGACCCCTCAAGGATTAACCCCACAAAAATGACCTTTAAAGGCGTCATACCAGGTGTAGAGGCCAACTGTACAGGCTCAGTTACACTCTAAGTGGTCTTCGGATCCCCGGATAACTTCTGAAGCGAGGAATTAATCTTCGACATAGTCCCGTTCCGCAGCGGCTATCACGCACTGCTTGGACGAACCGCATTTGCAAAGTTCAATGCAGTGCCGCACTACGCATACCTCAAGCTCAAGATGTCAGGCCCTCGAGGAGTAATCACGGTCAATGGAAACACCGAACGCTCTCTCCGAACGGAGGAGCATACGGCGGCCCTCGCGGCGGAAGTACAATGCAGCCTCTTAAGGCAATTCTCGAGTCCGACTACTAAACGTCCGGACACCGTCAAGCGCGCCCAGAGTAACCTACAACAAGACCGCCTGGCACGTTCCGAGCACGCATAGCAATGCGGCCCCAACCCCAGCCCTCGCTAAATCGCGAAACCAGTACCGCGCGTACATAACTACGCTCTGGAGATACCATGGGCATAGGGGGAGGGACACGACAACGGCATGCCCAGAGTGCGGCTCAACCGCACCAGGGGCTCCCAATTGTGTCATTCTTTTTTTTCTTATTCTCAGGACTCCATTTTCCAGAAGCCCTGTCCGGCAGTAGAATCGCCGAACTCATGATGCAAAAGCCAGGGATGCAGAAAAGCTATGTCGAGTGTCCAGGTGGTCTCTATTACGAGCAGTATACCTGTTTTACATACCATCCTGCAGCCTACCCCTGGAGGGGGACATGTTAAATAGTCCCATCCTTTGCTTATCGCACTATTTGTATCATTCTGCTTTCATTGCAGTATCTTTTGAATTAACAATACATAGCTTCTGCTTATTTTTGCATTCCTTTTTTTCATAAATGTTCATCTATGACATGTTGCACCCGTACAACTTGGTATGGTCAATACACCAGGGGCTTGAGTACCCCAAAACATGGTGTGATAAGTCCAAACACTTTCACAAGTGCGGCACCCCGAACTTATAGCATTATATGCATCGGCTCCGAATCATGTCTTGGGTCAATAGTTGGGTTTGCCCGGCTCCCATGTTTTGGTACCTTACGTTCCGTTATATCGGCTAAGGTAGCGCTGGGAGAACCACTGCGATTGTGCCCCGGTTGTGCTAGGTTGAGCACCTCAGTGGAGAAAGCTAAAACTGACCGTCATGATAGGGCGAGAGCCGGTCGCTGTTCGAGAGGTTTTTCGGGTCCCTAAAGACTCATGCCGCTTAGAGCGAGGAGTCAGCATTGTCCGGCCAAGGCGTGGATAGCGCCCCGAACTCGGTCTTCCGAATACCAGGGGCTTCGCCGAAATTTAAAATTATAGAATTTTATGGCTAAGTGAGAGTGTTCAAGCATTATAGTCTGGTTGCCTCATTCGTCGTGTTGAACACCTCCCTCGAAGGACCCAAGAATGGGAACAAGAGCGCTCAAGTTTATTCCGAACACCCCAGCACTCGTGGCATGGGGGCTGAAGCCAACGACTCGCCATCTCTCAAATTTGATAAACGGCTGCACAGAAGGTAATATTTTAAATTAAACAAGCATTGCTTAGCGCATATGAACAAAGTTTTCAGCGTACAGGATAACAAATGCGAGTCTACTCAAAAATTACATCTTTGGAGCATTCACCCGCTATAAGGCGGGCACCCTTTAGGATGCCCTCATAGTACATCTCGGGCTTGCGATACTCCTTGCCCGGCGGTGGCGCGTCCGTCACAACCTTCTCGGCGGTGGCAAGGGCCCGACAGGCACCTTCAATACAGACGGAATGCTTGATGACTTCAATCCATGGACAGGCGTCCACCAGCCGCCGCACCAGATCGAAGTAGCTCCCAGGAATGGCTTCTTTAGGCCACAGCCAAACTATGAGGCCCTTCATGGCCTGTTCGGCCACCTTGTGGAGCTCGACCAGCTGCTTCAGCTGGTCGCTCAGGGGCACCGGATGTCCGGCCTCAGCATATTGAGACCAGAACACCTTTTCCGTCGAGCTCCCCTCCTCGGCTCGGTAGAACGCGGCAGCATCGGATACACTACGGGGCAGATCTGCGAACGCTCCTGGAGAGCTCCGGATTCGGGTAAGTAACAGATAATTCACTTTTACATGCTTGCTTTGCATATAGAATGCCTTAACCGCCGCTATCTTTTTTATCGCCTCAATATCCTGGAGGGCCTTCTGGGCTTCGGCCTTAGCGGCTTTGGCACTCTCAAGAGCCAAGGCGAGCTCGGACTCTCGAGTCTTCGAGTCACGCTCCAAACTCTCGTGTTTTTCCACGAGAGCCTGGAGCTCTTGCCGCGCCTCCGCCACCCGCGCCTCCTGCTTCTCTCGCTCGGTGCGCTCCGCAGCCGCATTGTTTTCGGCCTTGGACACCGCTTCCTTCAGGGTTGCCACCTCGTTCGTGGCCCCTGCAATACTCACGTTATTCCTGTCATTTTTTGCAACCAAATCCTTTCTATAAGGTATTACTTACCTTCCTTGTCCTCGAGCTGCTTCTTGGCAAGGCCGAGCTCGTTCTCGGACCGCTCGAGGCTCTCCTTCAATGCATTGACCTCCGTAGTCAGTGCGGTAGAGGTCAGCAGCGCAGCCTGCATTCCCATATTGACATATTTATGTTAGACTCCTGCGTATATCTTTTTAGATCCTCAGCTCGGCTTTTCTTTCCGAACACCGAACTAACCATCAGGGGCTACTGTCTATGCGGTAATATTCTTACATATCTTAAAAACTTACCTCAAAGCCTGTTAGAAGGCTGGTACAGGCTTCAGTCAGCCCGCTCTTGGCAGACTGAACTTTCTGGATCACCGCACTCATGATAGTGCGGTGCTCCTCGTCGATGGAGGCGCCGTTGAGCGCCTCCAGCAAGCTATCCGGTGCCTCCGGTTGGACGAAGGCCACCGGCGTCGCAGTCTTGCCCTTCTTACGAAGGGGCCACCTGCAGGACTTCGGAACCACTGAAGGTTCCGGTGCGAAGTCCGGCCCAGGGCCGGACTTAGAACCCCTTGGGGTTTGATCCCTCTTATGCCCAAAGTCCGGGAGGTTGCCTTGCGGCACCTCCGGGACCTCCTCCTCCTGGTTGGGCCCCTTTTGGGACCCCACCTCGGCGTCATCAGCAGTGCGAGGAGAGGAGGTGGCCGGAAGTGAAGTGATATTCACGTCCGATGGAGCCAGGGAGCCGCTTGTTGAAATGTCGAGCCCGTCCTTGGGCGGGCTGCAGGGTTGTATTCGATGTTAGAAGATTCTATGCGACAAACAAAACGCCATGAATTATTCTGGTATCGGACACTTACGATGTCGCCAGGGGCTTAGCCCTCGGTGGCCACTCCTCTTCGCCGTCGTCGGCGTTGGTGGAGTAGTCCGGAGGAAGGGTCCTTCCCTTCTTAGACCCTCCGGCCTCCCCAGTTGGGGAGGCCTTCCTTTTCTTCTCTCCCCTCGCTGGGGGAGAAGCCTCTTTTTTCTCCTCCTCGTGTTCGCGGGAGGAGTCCGCCTCAGAGTCATCGGACGATGAGTCCGATAACACCTGACGCCCGGGAACTCTTTTGGGTTCCCGTGGCCTTCTTCTTGGCCTTCTTATCCGGTACCACGTGAGGTGCCGGAACCAGCAGCCCCGTCAATCGGGCATCCGCTGGATCTTCTGGTAAGGGAGCCGGATAGTTAACCTGCCCGGACTTCTTCTGCCAGGCCTGTCAAAGGTAAGGGAGTTTACATCCCTCATAGAGTCAAACTATGAAAAACAAGTGTCATGTAACGGGTAAAATAGCTTACCTCGTCGGCTTGATGCTGCGAGTTGAATCTGCGATCTTCGGTAGCGGAAGCGGGAGCCTCGGCGCCCTTGAACAGCACCTTCCAGGCATCTTCGTATGTAGTGTCGAAGAGCCTGCTCAAGGTTGGGTGTTGTGCCGGATCAAACTCCCACAAGTTGAAGGCCCGTTGTTGGCACGGGAGGATCCGGCGGATGAGCATGACCTGGACTACGTTGACAAGCTTGATCTTCTTGTTCACAAGGTTTTGGACGCAGGTTTGGAGTCCGGTCAGCTCTTCCAAATCACCCCATGTCTGGCCCTTCTCTTTTCAGGAGGTGAGCCATGTGGGGATGCCAGATCGGAATTCGGGGGCCGCCGCCCATTCAGGGTCACGCGGCTCGGTGATGTCGAACCACCCCGATTGCCACCCTTTGATGGTTTCCATGAAGGAGCCCTCGAGCCATATGACGTTGGGCATCTTGCACACCATGGCGCCTCCGCACTCCGCCTGCTGGCCGCCCACTACCTTCGGCTTGACATTGAAGGTCTTCAGCCATAAGCCGAAGTGGGGCTTGATGCAGAGGAAGGCCTCGCACACAACGATAAACGTTGAGATGTTGAGGATGAAATTCGGGGCCAGATTGTGGAAATCCAGGCCATAGTAGAACATGAGCCCCCGGACAATGGGTGGAGTGGTAAGCCCAGTCCACGGAGGAAATGGGGAAGGAACACCACCCTCTCCTGGGGCCTGGCGGTGGGGACGAGCTGCCCCTCGTCTGGAAGCCGGTGCGCAATGTCGTTGTGCAGGTATCCGGCTTTCCTCAACTTTTTGATGTGCCCCTCCGTGACGGAGGACGCCATCCACTTGCCTCCCGCTCCGGACATGGCTGGAGAAGGTTGAGGAGAGATGTGCGGACTTGGGTGCTGGAGCTCGAGTGCGCGGAAATGGATGAGCAAAGGAGGAAGAAGGCGTAGGTGAAAAGGTGGATCGTTATCCCCTTATATGGACAGACAAAGCTATGCGTCCCCCACCAGCCTGGTAAAACTCGCTTATCTCCCAAGCGCCGTAATTAATGCCGCAGTTGGGATACCCACGTCCGTATTGATGAGAATCCCGGAATAAGGGGACACGATCTCTGCTTTGACAAGACGTGCCAAAGAAACCGCCTCGCTAAACACGCTGAGGTGGGACAGTAAAAACGATTCCAATAAAGGCTTGGCCATGGTGTGACATCACGCTGCAGAATACGTCAGTAGATTGAATTTGTGTAAAGATTATTCTGTCTACGGTGGTATGTGGAACCTATTTTGCAGAGCCGGACACTATCCTTGTGTTCAAAATCTTCTATGAAGTATTCGGAGGAGGAACCCACCTTGCAATGTCGAAGACAATATGCGCGCCGGACTCGTCGTCATTGAAGCCTGGTTCAGGGGCTACTGAGGGAGTCCTGGATTGGGGGGTGTCCGGATAGCCGAACTATCACCGTTGGCCGGACTCCTGGACTATGAAGATACAAGATTGAAGACTTCGTCCCGTGTCCGGATGGGACTTTCCTTGGCATGGAAGGCAAGCTTGGTGATACGGATATGTAGATCTCCTACCATTGTAACCGACTCTGTGTAACCCCTCTTCGGTGTCTATATAAACCGGAGGGTTTTAGTCCGTAGGACGAACAACAATCATACCATAGGCTAGCTTCTAGGGTTTAGCCTCTTTGATCTCGTGGTAGATCTACTCTTGTACTACCCATATCATCAATATTAATCAAGCAGGAGTAGGGTTTTACCTCCATCGAGAGGGCCCGAACCTGGGTAAAAACATTGTGTCCCTTGTCTCATGTTACCATCCGCCTAGACGCACAGTTTGGGACCCCCTACCCGAGATCCGCCGGTTTTGACACCGACACTATTATATTACCTATTTTGGATGTTTATGAGCTTTACTATACACTTTTATATCATCTTTGGGACTAACCTACTAACTGGAGGCCTAGCCCGAATTGTTGTTCTTTTGCCTATTTCAGTGTTTCGAAGAAAAGGAATATCAAACGGAGTCCAAATGGAATGAAACCTTCGGGAGCGATCTTTTTGGAACAAACGCAATCCAGGAGACTTGGATTGGACATCAAGAAGCAGCCGAGATGGCCACGAGGGTGCAGGGCAAGCCCCCCACCCTCATGGGCCCCTCATGGCTCCCCTGGCCGACCTCCTTCTCCTATATATACTCATGTACCATGAAAACATATAGGAGCACCACGAAAACCTATTTCCACCGCTGCAACCTTCTGTACCCATGAGATTCCATCTTGGAGCCTTTTCCGGCACTCCGCCGGAGGGGGAATCGATCACGGAGGGCTTCTACATCATCGCCAAGGCCTCTCCGATGAGTTGTGAGTAGTTTACCACAGACCTTCGGGTCCATAGTTATTAGCTAGGTGGCTTCTTCTCTCTCTTTGAATATCAATACAAAGTTCTCCTCGGTCTTCTTGGAGATCTACTCGATGTAACTCTTTTTGCGGTGTGTTTGTCGAGATCCGATGAATTGTGGGTTTATGATCAAGTTTATCTATGAGAAATATTTGAATCTCCTCTGAATTCTTTAAGTATGATTGGTTATCTTTGCAAGTCTCTTCGAATTATCAGTTTGGTTTGGCCTACTAGATTGATCTTTCTTGCAATGAGAGAAGTGCTTAGCTTTGGGTTCAATCTTGCGGTGTCCTTTCCCAGTGACAGTAGGGGCAACAAGGCATGTATTGTATTGTTGCCATCGAGGATAAAAAGATGGGTTTTATGTCATATTGCTTGAGTTTATCCCTCTACATCATGTCATCTTGCCTAATGCATTACTCTGTTCTTATGAACTTAATACTCTAGATGCATGTTGGATAGCGGTCGATGTGTGGAGAAATAGTAGTAGATGCAGGAAGGAGTCGGTCTACTTGTTGTGGACGTGATGCCTATATACATGATCATGCCTAGATATTCTCATAACTATGCACTTTTCTATCAATTGCTCGACAGTAATTTGTCCACCCACCGTAATACTTATGCTATCTTGAGAGAAGCCACTAGTGAAACCTATGGCCCCCGGGTCTATCTTACATCATATAAGTTTCCGATCTACTTTATTTTGCTATCTTTACTTTCCAATCTATATCATAAAAATACCAAAAATATTTATCTTATCTTATTGTCTCTATCAGATCTCACTTTCGCAAGTGGTCATGAAGGGATTGACAACCCCTTTATCACGTTGGTTGCGAGGTTCTTGTTTGTTTGTGTAGGTACGAGGGACTTGCGTGGAGCCTCCTAATGGATTGATACCTTGGTTCTCAAATACTAAGGGAAATACTTATGCTACTTTCGTGCATCACCCTTTCCTCTTCAAGGGAAAACCAACGCAGTGCTCAAGAGGTAGCATGTGCACGCACTGAAAGACAGAGCACGGGATGGTAGCCATGGACATGGTCGTCCCTTTTTGGAGACTACACTACTTTGGCCCTGTTTGGATACTCTAACTTAGCTAGAGGTTTGAGTTAGTTTCTAGATCATGACTAACCTGAACTAACTCTAGCCAAAGACGTGTTTGGATGACAGGGTTAGATTGATAATAAATGCACTAGAAGAACTAGCTCCAATTAGCACCTCTTGGGTGGGTTAGATTCAAATAGCCCAAACTCGCTCAAACTAACTCTAACCCATGGAACCAAACAGGGCCTTTGATCTGTACCGTCAACTCACAAACGAGGAGAAGCTTTGCTTACTACGACCACTCCTCGCTCAGGCGTGCGCGTGGTGGCTCACAGGACGAGGAGAAGCTTTTTCCATACAATAGTGCGCTCATACACGCGGTGGACGTGCAGTAGTTCATTCAGTGTCAGTTTGCCAAAAGTATATATACTGTAGTACCATCATCATTGTTTGACTTCTGGAAGAGGCGAAGAGCCAAGCTCAAGGTCACCTACTCACAGTATAACCGGCCGTCTTTGCACAATTGTTTTTACATACAATCTGAAGTGCTCTTCCATGCTCAGTATAACCGGCCGTCTTTGCACAATTGTTTTTACATATAACCGGCCGTCCAGTGGTCATCACACATGAGCCAATCGATTGGCACCCTTCCATGCTCCATTTTGTCTTGCATTACTTCCTCTATCCAACACGCTGAGAAGTGGGCCCCATGGTCATGTATGCCAACGTGGTAGTCAATTATTTTTTCCAAGTCAGCTATCACACCCTTCTAGTGCCAAGTCAACGAATCCACTAGAAACAAGTCTAGACTTGTTCGGTTCAACCGCCTCCCTAGGTGTTCGGAGAGGAATTGGCTGGCCGTGAGGCAGTTCTATAGGTGGGCAGGCGGCAAAAAACAAGGGAAAACATGGGAACCAGCTAGACAAGTGATGGAAGCTTCTACATTCACGGGGGACGTGGATTTGGCCATTGGGCGGCGGTCATCCGGGCACGCCATAAAGGATGTGAAGAGGCATCCTATATTAGCAAGGACCAGCTTCTCTACCGATAGCTCGTCCACCAGAACTCCCAAGTTAATTGTGCTGAGGCTCGAGTAGTCATCAGATGGGTGACTGGATGGGAAGTTGCCTCGATGTTAAATTAACTGATGGGATGGGTCAATGTATATAGTGCTCCGTCCTATTAGTTGAATTAACCTCGAGGTTCTTGTTTTGTAATTTTTGACATTTTTTTGTTTTTTGAACACATGTTGATCGAAGGTCTATCACGTTACTTTTTGTTTTTTGAACACACGTTAATTGGCTTGAAAGAAGGTCTATCGCGTTACTACATGTTTCCAAAAAAAAGTGATATGACTTCTGTCAACTTATAAGCCATGTCTTTCAAATTAACCTCGGTGTACTTGTTCTCAAATTAACCTCTGGGCCTTTCAGGAGTGCTGCAATGTGTCAGCGTCAATTGCAAGATGAGCTAGCAAGCTAGCAGTGGAGTTGCCAACATGCTCAAAGTGCACGCAACATTGAGTAGAATGCAGCATGCCCAGGAAATTAATGCGTGCTTAGGGAGGCCCTTTGCTCAAAGAGCAAGTATAATAAGGTATAGTCAGCAGGCTATAAGGACGAGAAGCGAGAAGCTATATGGGCTGCTGGATATACTATAACTAGGTGTCACACGGAGGCCGAGGAATATGGTGAATGCATGAGGTGGGCCATGTATGATGTGTTTCGAACTCTTTCGGTTACTAGTAAATTATTGCACGTGCTTTGCACATCAATTATCATACAGAAACATATACCTAATTAAAATACACATGCCAAACCTATAGATGGTTTTTTCCAATGATATAGAGATGTTGTTACACCTTATTACATGCTTTTATTATTTAATTGCAGGTAACATTACGACCAACTTACGAAAATAATGGTAACCGGTTTTACGTGTTTATAATGGTATTATCATTGGACTGCCATGTAGGATAAATGATGAGGTGGATGAGAGAGACCATAAGAAAATGCATGTCTTCCCATGATTAATAGATGATTTCTTAGCAACAATGTGTCTCACCAAATATTTAGAAATGTCGCGTTATCAAAGATAAGACTAAAAATAACCCACTACAACATATTTTGATGTGTCCTCTAGATTACGTGACATGCTTAAGATAAAACGGTATTATCCAGCACTGCGCATGCTCCAAATAGTAACAAATTAACATTTGGGTAGTCCATAATAACATGTGAGATTATGAATATATCTTTTTGCAAGTATATCAGAACAAAATGTTATTTTTTGCCGGTAGAAAAGAATATTCAATGTGACTGATTAGCTCCATGTTGATTTTGACTACTTTAATTAAAAAATGAACCACTTGTTTTCTTTGGTAACACAAAATTAGTAACTAAATGGAGATTGGACACAATGTCCTGCCACGTACTTAAGTGCAACAAGCAAGATTTATTCACGTGCAGGGCAGGCTTATACTTCTTAGAGAAAACTAAAGAAAAGAAATGGGGATTTGACTACGTCAGCATGTGAAGTTGTGAACCCACATGTTCCATGAGCACGTGCCCTGCAAGTCTCCACGGCTTCACATGAATGTTCGGGATGGTTCATCAGATGGCGCGGTAGTTTCTGCGGTGCAGCGGGATGTGCAAGGTGGCAATAATGAGTGCTAAAGAGTTGATCCAATGGCTGGTTTGGAGAGGAATGGAGGGGAGTTTGGCTTGTACATGATTTGATCCCCCACAATCCATGTTAATCCCCGTTAAAACTCCATGAACCGCACATGCCCTTAAGGTTAAAAATGACCAAGATTACAGAGGACAGGGTACAAACTTCAGGGATTTAAAGGTGAGGGTTTGTTTCCGACTAGCTCTACAACCTCAAGGTTTATAAATCGGACTTCACTCTCCCTCCAGGTTTACAAATCAGACTTCACTCAAGGTGGAGCACATTTGCACAAGAAAATGCAGGTAACATGACAATTTGAGACATCTAGTTGTCCACCTAATGTGGGGTCTGGGACCAAACATCAGCCATACCAAGTGCGACCTGAACACAGTGGCGCGCTTATTGATCGAGTTTCATTTTACTGGTACGTTAAATGGAAAGATGGCTCCGTGCTTATTCAATTTAAAACCAACGCTACGAAGAGAAAAACAATTACTACTCCACTTTGGGACTTGCTTGCTAGGGTTGCTCTCTTATTCTCACCTCTCACCCTCTCCGGATCTAAATAATACGGTGGTGTCCACTCTCTTTGTCTCTCTCTCTCTCTCTCTCTCTCTCTCTCTCTCTCTCTCTCTCTCTCTCTCTCTCTCTTCTCTCCCGTTGTCACAGATCCGGCTAGATCCCTTCCGCTGGTGGTCGCCGGTGGCGAGTCTGAAGCACGATGTCTTCTCTGAGTTGGCACCAACATGGGAGGTCCTCCGCACCCTTCCTCCCTGCCGTCGTGTTGGCAGATCCCGCCGCCTGCCTTGCACATCCCGCCGATCGGAGTTATAACTTCTTTTAGAACCAGCCATGTTCTAATGGCCTAGCTCCCCACGTTGTTGCATCCCTTTTTTCATCAAGTTAGGATTGCTCCCCATGTCGTTGCATCCTGCATGTGGATATTCTTCTAGTATTACAAAGCTCCTCATGTAGCTAGCTCCTTCGGCTTGTCGAACACTCGAACACCACCTAAATTTTTACTATTAGAGGGAAAAAAGGTACTATAGATGCTAGCTAAAGAACCGATCTCTTGGTTGGAAAGGGAAATAAAGATGTTGGCCTGACCAGTATCTTGGTCGAAAAAGGACAGAAAGTGGGGGAGTGTTGGGTCGACAATGCAATCGAGAATGAGCACATCTAGATTTCCTGTGGTCACATAGGAAAGGTCACTGACGAGAACAAAAAATGCACAAATCCAAACATCCTTTGCATGTTTGCCGCACTCAGCAACACCTCTACCTCACCACTTTATGCCTTGGTGGATGTAAAACGTGCATGTGCCTCCCCTATCCCTATGCCCTTACTGCTGTTGTTAATCTAACATCACGGGTAAAATGAAACAATGCCAGTGTTAATTTGATGTAGTTGTTTATTAATGTTGTTGTCAATCTATTGCCATTGATAAACTAAATCAATGCCACCATCATTTTATGAAATGCTTATGTCTTGCTTTATTTCTCATAAAGAGTGTTTCAGGCCATTACACTAAAATCTGACACCGGTAACATTGCCGCATCTCCATGGAACTGCACAAAATTTAATTGCACAATGGTTGACAGGACGATGTGTTTCTCCTTCCCGTATCACCCTTCGTTAGAATGATCGTCACTATTAACCGTGCATGTACGTACTGATCAAGTGCTACTCTCAATCTGTCATCACAGAGTAATAATGCAATTGTTATGCATGTTAATGTAAGCCCCGATTAATCTAGTGCCAGTGTTGATTTGATGTGATGGCACTTCTTAGTTAATGGCACTTTTTCATACTGTCAGTGTAATGCCATTGATAACATATGGGATGCTATTGTTAACCACATGCCGCTGCAAAAAAAATGACAATGCTTAAATAACCCTGTTACATATTTGTGCAAACATGGTTGTCTATCTCCATATGGTGTCTATTTGTGCAAATGGAAGCACAAACCTCAATTTAGTGGAACCTGTTATCAGCTCACCTCATGGTGCTCCAGGTATTCCTACATTCGTAACTAGGTACAATGACCAATGCAAGATGAAATAAGCTTATCCGTACGTTGACTTGATGATTGCAATGTGGAACGAGCCTGTCGTGTGTGGAGGAGCAAACAAGCACTACAGCCATGCCGTCAATGCAAGATAAAAGAGACAGAGTTATTCATGGCCTGCCCGGCGAGTAGGGGTTGTGCAAACAGCAGTGCATTATTTTAGTGGAACTACACAACAAAGATATAGGAGTTTGTCGAACAAATTTTCTATAGCCATACGGAAGGAATTGTTTTCATCGATTGCATAGAATTTCCTCCGTGTCATCATAGGAGATCCCAAGGTGGAAATAAACTAACCACCTATAAAATTATGCATAATCTTCCTCACGCAGGTTAGTATCCCCTTCATCGAGATGATCGTGTTTTGTCATGTCGAGCTATTGATATGTGCTACTGTGTTGCGACACCGTTTCAGTACATCGCTTTCCTATCTTTTCACATTCAGGACAATGAAGATGATTTCAGTGGAACTGCACAAAATGGTCTGATGTTGAGTGATCTCTATTCCCTCCTTTGTTTGCTGCAATGAATCAGCGTAAATTGAAAGATGGGCCATCAAGCTGTGGAGTTGCCAACATGCTCAAGGTGCATGCAACATTGAGCAGAAAGAAGCATGCCCAGGAAATTAATGTGTGCGTAGGGAGGCCCTTTGCTCAGAGAAGCATTGATCATTTTTTCTTTATTTCTAAACCTTCTCACAACTTTGTCTTGGTTATAGTCTTGTCAATCATTTTGATGTGTAAACATGCTGAACTTAAGTGCTTGTGAATCTTAGCTAGTATGCATATCGTATCTTGTCAAGCTTAGTTTAGTGTGAATGTTGACTAGCGTGTCAACCTTTACAATCTACTCCCTCTGTCTAGAAATACTTGTCCTAGAAATGGATGTATCTAGACTTATTTTAGCTATAGATACATCCATTTTATGCATTTATAAGACAAGTATTTCTGGACGGAGGGAGTATATTGTGGGCCTGTTATTTGACCCCTCATTTTGCCACTCTACGACCAGTGTGAGTGTCTGCATGCAGTACCGCATCCTCTAATTTGGTGGATGCCAAGCCGGCCCGTGAAGGAGCTATAACTTTTTTTCAACTCGAAAAATGTTACCGATGAGGAGCCATAAGCTAGAGGTGTCATTTTTTCGAATGGGCAATAAGCTCGAGAGCTGGAGAGTGTCTCTAATGGGCTTCCTCTAGTGTTAAGGTCGTCCAGTACGAAACACGGGCAGCCGACTAGGCCGATACAAAATCCTATCCATCTTAAAGCCCATTTGTTTTTCTTTTTGTGAGGAAAAGCCCATATTTCTAGAATAGGGGCGATCCGAGAAAACCCTCCTTCCTCCTCGCCTCCACTTATACTGCAGCTCGCTGGACTCTCCCACTTTCATCGCCCCCCAATTCCCCCCGCTACCCATCTTCCTCACTCGAACAGAAAACCCCCGCTCACCTTCTTCCTCACTCGTACAGAAAATGCTTGCTCCTCTTCTTCCTCGCTCCTACAGAAAACCCTAGCCCTCCTTCTCCCCCACTCGCACTGCCACTAGGCTTGTCTCTCGCTACTCTGCTCAAACCTGTGACCTTGGCGCGATGCCCTCAAGGAAAATGGAGTCTGCTGGCCCAACGCCAAGAAGATGAGGGTCCCACCAGCGGCGACGTCGGTCGTAGATCCCGCACTCGGCAGCGCGGGGAGAAGCGGCAGCCCCCACCCCCCAACCCGATCTGAGGAACCCGTAGAATCTCGGGTGGACCGCATCGGTGATCTCCTGGATGCCATCCTTGGGGAGATCATCTCCGCTTGTCCCCATCAAGGATTTGTGCCGCACCCAAGTCCTCTCAACTAGGTGGCGCCCTCTATGGCGCGCCACGCCCCTTAATCTCGATTGTCGTCTGCTATCTATTGTTCATGATTTTCAACTCCTCAGAGCCATCATCTCCTCCCACCAAGGCTCCATTCAACGCCTCTGCATCCGGACACGCTACCTACTATCCATACTCTATATGGTGGATGCCTGGCTAACATGCCTTGAATTCGAAAAACTCTAGCAGTTTGAGTTCTGCCATTACCACGAAAATTACATATCACGAACCGAATGCCAAGAATTTGTGCCTGCACCAATGTTTTCCATCTCGTGGTTTTCCTCCTCTCTCCACACTGCCACCTTCGCCCGGTGCCATCTACCGGACGATCTGGTACAAATACTTGGACTCCCACTACTAAAATAAACTTTTGCTTGAGGTGGTTTATCTGTCGGAGGCCTCATGCACAACATCATCCACTCTAGTTGCCGCCCGAGCGCACGCCACCCAGCCAGGTCCCTCGAACCTGGTCGTCGTGCGCCCCTCCCGGAGCGGAGCCAAGGTATGAAGACCGTTTGAACGTCAAGGGGGACTCCTGAGCATCGCGACTCAGGAGCCTAACTGGTCACTTAGCCCCTCATTCCTTAGTTCCGCAAGGCTAATGACGGTTCAGGTATGCGTGGGGCCGGGCCCTGCCGATGTAGAACTCCAGACCTACCCCTACACTCCCCCCCTATTTTTGCGCGTCAAGCGGGACTCCTGAGCATCGCGACTCAGGAGCCTAACTTGTCACGTAGCCCCTCACTCCTTGGTCCCGTCCTGGTGATCCAGTCGGGGCTAACGGCGGTTGAGGTATGCGCGGGGTCGGGCTCTGCCGATGCAGAACATAAAGCAAATAGGAAGGAAACTGCAAGATTTCGAAGCAAATCCAGAAGCAAATATTACAAGCCATAATTGTCTTCACAATACCAAACGCAAGTTTAAATGCCTCCACGAGGCATGGTGCACATTGCAGGAGTTAAAACAGGAAGGAAGCCGCGAGAAGATCACCCTTGGACAGCGTCGTCATTCGCCAGGGGCTCCGCCTCCGTGGTGGTGTCTCCCCCACCAGCTCCACCTCCTGAGGCTGCGGGATTAGCAGCACCTACTGTCGGCATAGTGGCAAAGACACGAAACTTCGCCAGCAAGGCTTCCACCTGGCCCTTCACGGCTTCAGCAGCAGCGGCGAAGCGCTCGTCGTCCACGGGCTCCAGCAGCTCGTCGAGGTTGGCGCCAGGGTCGCAAAGGTAGACGTGGCTGAAGACACGCGTCAGTGTCGCAGAAGAAAGGACGCAGCTAGGCGGGGCCATCCTTGTCACCAACCAGCAGCTTCTCCAGGCCGCCCTCGTAGAGCGTCTTCAGCGCCTTGCGAGATCTCTCCTCAAGGCGCGCAAAGGCCACGCGGTCCTCGGCCAGGACCTTCGCCTTGGCGTCCAGCTCGGCCCTCTCCGTCTTCAGCTTCTACTCCAGCGTCCCCAGCCGACCACGCTCAGCAGTCAGCTCAGCGTCGTGGTCCTCGATGGCGTCCTCCCGAGCCTTCATCTCCTTCTCCTTCGCCTGGCGGTCGCGAGCCTCTTTGGCGAGCTCATCGTGCAAACCCTGC
Organism: Triticum dicoccoides; assembly: GCF_002162155.2. NCBI lineage: Eukaryota > Viridiplantae > Streptophyta > Magnoliopsida > Poales > Poaceae > Triticum > Triticum dicoccoides. The sequence continues at coordinate 367,260,536 of NC_041383.1, forward strand.
AGCTCGGCCTCCAGCGCCTTGCAACGGTCCTGGGCGACCGTGGCATCCTTCAGAGCCGCATCGCGGGTAGCTGCAGCCTAGGTGGCGGCTTGCTTCCCCTCCTCAGAAGCTTCTGCGGCCCGCCTCAGCGCTGCTCGGATGGAGGTGTCAGAATGAACCCAGCCAGAGATCAGCTCCAGGCGCCCGGCCACCAAGTGGGAGTCGATGCCCTGAAGGTCTTCCCGCAGCTGGCCCAACTCAGAAAGGGCGCAGTCCAAGACAGCAGAGGAGGCAGAAGAACCCGAAACCGGCAATGCAGGAGGAGAAGATGGTAGCATAACCACGGCCCGGGAGACTGGGGGCTCCTGAGCCTTGGCTACCTTAGCAACAGCATCAGGCACCGGCACCTCCAGAACCAGCAGGGCCATGGGGGCTGGCACCCCGCGAGAGCGCTCCTCCGGGCCTCGTGAGGACGATCGGGCAGGGGAGGTGCGAACCTCACCGCCTCCCCTTCCCACGGGCGAAGGCGCAGCTACAACAGATGAGCCTGCTCCAGGCGGAGTCACCGTGTCCCCCTTCTGCTTCTTCACCGCAAGCGGTGGCCTAACCAAGCGATGGAGAACGTCAAGCCCCGGCAGCAAAAACAAGAACAAAACAGAGTTCGAGCACTTACTGGTCAATCGCGGCATAGGCCACCGACCTCTTGCCTAGCTTAAAGCCTGAGAGCCTCTTGGTCCGGGGCGCAACCTCGAGAGGTCCAGGAGTGGAAGAGGGCACACCAGAAGGGCTGGAGGCGGCTTCAGGCGGTGTCTGGGCAGGAGTAGCCCCTCGGGAGATTAGCGCCGACCTGTCCTTCTTCAGGATCACGGGCGAGTCCTCTTCCTCTGGCGTGGCGTCGGCCTCGTCGTCGTCCGACAAGGTGCGGAGGATGTTGGCCCTGCGCTGGGGGAGGTCTCCCCCGTCCCCTTAGTGGTCGCCTCTGAGTCGCGCTCCTCTTCTTCCTCGTCTTCCTCTCCTCCCTCGTGGGAGTCACCTGAAGACACTTCCACCGGCGCCGGCGCCCCCTGGCCCACAGGAGGCTCTGCCGGCACTAGGCCACGCCCATCAAAGGTGGGCATGGCATCCACCACCTGTTTCCAGTCGTCGCGAAGGAACAGGGGAGCAAGGGCACCCCCCCCCCAGGCCTTCCTGGTCGTCCCCAACCAAGAGGCGAAGAGCCGTGGCCAGATCCTTGTTGGCCAAGGCCGCCGGATTCAGGCGAAGATCGTCGTTCGCGCCCCCTAAGCGTCGAGTGCGCCTGAAGTGGAGCCACCCGCTGCTTCAGGAACTCCCTTAGGAGCGTGGCCCCTGTCAGCTTTGGCGCCTTCACATTGCCCGGCCTCGGGTCGGTGTTCATCTTCTCCAGCACCAACTTCGCCCGGTTGTCATCAAGCTTCGCGTGAGACCACCCCTCGTCGGGATGGGGCAGCTCCATTGGCAACACCAACCGGGAGTGGATACATATGGCATCCATCATGGCCCACTTACTCCGAAAGCCGTCGACCCTCTTCCCGGTCTTCGAGATTGTGTTGGCCTTGGAGTACGCGACGAAGCCGGCGCACGCCAAGGTATGATCGCCGTTGATTCGAAGGGAGAAGAAGTGGCGCAGCAAAGCCATGGATGGCATCACCCCAACATGCGCCTCGTAGTAGTAGGCAAAAATCGACAAAGGAGAACGGAGTTGGGATGGAGATGAAGGGCCTGCAACCTGTAATGGCGGAGGCCGGCGTAGAAGATCTCGGAGAAGGGTGGAACCAGACCGGCAACAACAGCGTTCATGAAGAAGGGGTAGAAGGTGCTCCCCTTAGCCTCCGGCTCGGCGGAGCCAGCGCGGAGTTTGGTCTCCCCCATCTTGCTGCCCTCCACCGCCATCATCAGGCGCGTAGCGACGAGATTCTTCTCCGACATGTTGGGGGCATCCAGGGCCGGCAAATACGAAGCCGGCAGCGCGTCGGCCTTGCCTTTGCGGGGCGGCATTGCTTGCTGAAAAGGGAGGAATGGAGCGGATCTGGATATTTCGGAAGCAAGAGAGCAAGGAAGGGGATCTGGAGCAAGGAGAAGGATAGCAATAAAGGCAAGCCTTACCCAGGCCAGCCTTTTGTCAGTCGGGCAGTTGTTGAGGCAGCATGGGGAAGCGGAGACGCCCACATCCAATCAATCGACACGCGGCGACCAAGGCCGCAGGCTGTTGGGGCCCGTGGCGCTCCACACTTGCCCTTTGGCATCGTTGCTAAGCCAAGTCCGAGCGCGCCTTGGGCCCGGGGGCTACTGTTAGTGTTCTGGGAACGAGGGTCCCCAGACTTGCTTGCCTGCGGCCTGCTGCGTGGCTTCACAGTGGCCCAGTACGGCCCGTCTTCATCAGCAAACACTCAAGACCCTCGCGAGGGGCCAAGCCTCGCGGGGCGGATAACACAATGCCTCCTCAGGGGCGGCCTCACCAGGCAGGCTCGCGAGGAGGCGGGAAGATCAAGGCAGGGGGTACCTCATGAGGTGCCCGTGATGCAAGCCATGACAATCAAGACCAGGCGGGCGCCAGCCTGTGTAGTGTCCTCGTTTCCTCTTCGGTGCAAAGGGGGCAAGCGCAGGCGCGGAGTACTGAGGCATCAAGCAAAGGTTTCCATATCGGTGCAACGAGACCAAGACCAGCAGGACGGCAGGACGGAGGTCACCGTGTAGCCCAAGACGGCGTCATCGTCAGCACCTTCGGTAGTCGAAGACCACCTTTAGTCAGGATAGCTTGTACTAGTTGTCCCCTTTCAAAATGGCCGTTGTTGGCTCCCTTCCCGCTCGATATTTGGGAAGAGGAACAGGGCCTCTATAAATAGAGATAGCCACCACAGTAGGGCGGCATATGGAATCTGATCCGAGCCTAGCTCATCCACACATCACCACAAGAACACCTCTCGCGAGGCTGTTCTTCCTCTGTACTATTCATCATCAGCCGCAGAGGCAATCCACCACACCACACACTGGATTAGGGTATTACACCACAACGGTGGCCCGAACCAGTATAAACCTCGTGTCTCTTGTGTTGTTCATCATGCTAGCTTCGAATTGCGGCGAGGTTCTGGGCGTGTTTCGGTAGGGAGAATATCTTCATGCGCACCCCAGAGTTCGAACCTTAAGGGTTTTTCCGGAACCCGATATCCGACAAATCACACCTTAGTACTCTTTGGGTGTTAATCACATCGCGGTGTGAACGTGATTATTGACTCTAGTAAACCCTTTGGGTGTTGGTCACATGACGATGTGAACTATGGGTGTTAATGACATATAGATGTGAATATTGGAGTTAAATCACATGGTGATGTGAACTAGATTATTGACTCTAGTGCAAGTGGGAGACTGAAGGAAATATGCCCTAGAGGCAATAATAAAGTTATTATTTATTTCCTTAACTCATGATAAATGTTTATTATTCATGCTAGAATTGTATTAACCAGAAACTTAGTACATGTGTGAATACATAGACAAAACATATAGTCCCTAGTATGCCTCTACTTGACTAGCTTGTTAATCAAAGATGGTTATGTTTCCTAACCATAGACATGTGTTATCATTTGATGAACGGGATCACATCATTAGGAGAATGATGTGATGGACATGACCCATGCGTTAGCTTAGCATTATGATCGTGTCAGTTTCATTGTTACTGCTTTATTCATGACTTATACAAGTTCCTCAGACTATGAGTATGCAACTCCCGAATACCGGAGGAACATTTTGTGTGCTACCAAACGTCACAACATAAAAGTGATAGAGACGAGGGTCCCGATCTTTCGATGAGATGATAACTATCGATTTGGTGGAGACGACTTTCACGATCCGACTACAAACGTGCACGACGTTGCGCCTTAGCAATCGCTAAACCGATCTCCTGAGGTTACTGACGATGCTGGAAGCACGGTCAGCCTGACCACGAAGGTCTATTCCTGCAAGCAATCGAAGAACGAGCAAGAATATGATAAAGCAATCTGAATATTGCAAATATATATGAAGTATTGATAATGGTGGGGATCCGGAAGCGGTCTTGGTCTGGTCGTTGGACACAAACGAAGTACACGAAGTTGCAATGGCTAACTTTTAACTAAACAAATCCCAAAGTCTAAACGATGCCCTAAGGGCTGTATATATGGAGGAAGAGGGGGGAATTTCGTGGCCCTTGGTGGAGGAGTCCGAAATCAACCCTATCTCTTGTTTCCCCACACATACGGACTCTAAAAATAGCCTATACTTATGTATTTCGAAATTACATGGGCCTGGCCCAATAATAAGGTGACACAGCACCTAAAATAGCCTCGGGACGAAATTTATGAAGTGGCATCTTGTATATTTCGTCCAAGGCTTCATGCACCCATTATGGTGGCTTCAAAGTCCTGAAATCATCACTTGTAACTCCATTCTTGTTCCCCTTGCGCATGCCATCATCTCCATGCTTGTTCTTGCTCCAATGTTCATCCTTCTCCAAGCTAGGCCCTTCATTTGTAAGCAAAACAAATGTATCCAATTTAGGCAGCATCATATTCTCATGAACATTAGAATCATTACCAAGAAACGAAAGTACCTGGTAATTTAGTTGGCGTGCACGAGCTCTAGTAATTGGTCCAGTATGTATAGCAGCAGGGGCTGTGGGTGTAACAATTGTATTGATGTCCTCATCAATGTGCCTTTTGTTTGGGGTACCGCACAGGAAGAAGCCTTCACGGTATTGAAAGATAAGTTGACACATGCTCCTTTACTCCAACTTCCTGATTTTAATAAGACTTTTGAGCTTGAATGTGATGCTAGTGGAATTGGATTAGGAGGTGTGTTATTACAAGATGGCAAACCTGTTGCATACTTTTCTGAAAAATTGAGTGGGCCTAGTCTGAATTATTCTACTTATGATAAAGAATTATATGCTCTTGTTCGGACTTTAGAAACATGGCAACATTATTTATGGCCCAAAGAATTTGTTATACATTCTGATCATGAATCTTTGAAACATATTAAAAGTCAAGCTAAACTGAATCGTAGACATGCTAAATGGGTTGAATTCATTGAGACTTTCCCTTATGTCATTAAACACAAGAAGGGAAAAGAAAATGTTATTGCTGATGCATTGTCTCGTCGCTATACTATGCTTTCACAACTTGACTTCAAAATATTTGGTTTGGAGACCATCAAAGATCAATATGTGCATGATGCTGATTTTAAAGATGTAATGCAGAAGTGTAAAGAAGGAAGAATGTGGAACAAGTTTGTCGTTAACGATGGATTTGTGTTTCGTGCTAACAAGCTATGCATTCCAGCTAGCTCCGTTCGTCTTTTGTTGTTGCAGGAAGCGCATGGAGGAGGATTAATGGGACATTTTGGCGTGAAGAAGACGGAGGACGTACTTGCTACACATTTCTTTTGGCCAAAGATGAGACGGGATGTTGATCGTTTTATTGCTCGATGCACTACATGTCAAAAAGCTAAGTCACGACTCAATCCTCATGGTTTATATATGCCTTTGCCTGTACCTAGTGTTCCTTGGGAGGATATATCTATGGACTTTGTTTTAGGTTTACCTCGAACAAAGAAGGGGAGGGATAGCATATTTGTTGTCGTGGATAGATTCTCGAAAATGGCACACTTTATACCATGTCATAAAAGCGATGATGCTGTTAATGTTGCTGATTTGTTCTTTCGTGAAATTATTCGCTTGCATGGTGTGCCAAATACTATTGTTTCAGATCGTGATACTAAATTTCTTAGCCACTTTTGGAGATGTTTATGGGCTAAGTTGGGGACTAAACTGCTTTTTAGTACTACTTGTGACCCCCAAACTGATGGACAAACTGAAGTAGTCAATAGAACGTTGTCTACTATGCTTAGGGCTGTTTTGAAGAATAATAAGAAAATGTGGGAGGAATGCTTGCCTCATATTGAATTTGCTTATAATCGTTCATTGCATTCTACTACTAAGATGTGCCCTTTTGAAGTTGTGTATGGTTTCCTACCTCGTGCACCTATTGATTTGTTGCCTCTTCCATCTTCGGAGAAGGTTAATTTTGATGCTAAACAACGTGCTGAATTGATTTTAAAAATGCATGAGTTAACTAAGGAAAACATTGAGCGTATGAATGCTAAATATAAACTTGCTGGAGATAAGGGTAGAAAACATGTTGTGTTTGCACCTGGAGATCTTGTTTGGTTACATTTGCGTAAGGATAGATTTCCTGATTTGCGCAAATCAAAGCTCCGTTTAGGCCCAAAATGGGTGCATGAAGCCTTGGACGAAATATACAAGATGCCACTTCATAAATTTCGTCCCGAGGCTATTTTAGGTGCTGCGTCACCTTATTATTGGGCCAGGCCCATGTAATTTCGAAATACATAAGTATAGGCTATTTTTAGAGTCCGTATGTGTGGGGAAACAAGAGATAGGGTTGATTTCGGACTCCTCCACCAAGGGCCACGAAATTCCCCCCTCTTCCTCCATATATACAGCCCTTAGGGCATCGTTTAGACTTTGGGTTTTGTTTAGATTAAAAGTTCGCCATAGCTGCAACTTCGCGTACTTCGTTTGTGTTCAACGACCAGACAAAGGCGTCACAGAACCCCACCTTGATCAATAAAGCTTTCATCTTATATTCGCAATATCCAGATTGCAATCTTAGTTTCTTGCTTGTTCTTCGTTTGCTCGCAGGAAACAGACCCTCGTGGTCAGGTTGATCGTGCTCCGGCGTGGTCAATAACCTCTCGGAGTTGGTTTAGCGATTGCTAAGGCGCGACGTCCTCGCACGTTCGTAGTCGGATCGTCAAAGTCGACTTCCACCAAAGCGAAATCCACCATCTCATCGAAAGACGGGACACCTTTGCCTCTATCACATGCGCTCAATGTTTTCCTTAGTTAACTCATGCATTTTTAAAATCAATTCAGCACGTTGTTTAGCGTCAAAATTAACCTTCTCCGAAGATGGAAGAGGCAACAAATCAATAGGTGCACGAGGTAGGAAACCATACACAACTTCAAAAGGGCACATCTTAGTAGTAGAATGCAATGAACGATTATAAGCAAATTCAATATGAGGCAAGCATTCCTCCCACATTTTCTTATTATTCTTCAAAACAGCCCTAAGCATAGTAGACAACGTTCTATTGACTACTTCAGTTTGTCCATCAGTTTGGGGGTGACAAGTAGTACTAAAAAGCAGTTTAGTCCCCAACTTAGCCCATAAACATCTCCAAAAGTGGCTAAGAAATTTAGTATCACGATCTGAAACAATAGTATTTGGCACACCATGCAAGCGAATAATTTCACGAAAGAACAAATCAGCAACATTAACAGCATCATCGCTTTTATGACATGGTATAAAGTGTGCCATTTTCGCGAATCTATCCACGACAACAAATATGCTATCCCTCCCCTTCTTTGTTCGAGGTAAACCTAAAACAAAGTCCATAGATATATCCTCCCAAGGAACACTAGGTACAGGCAAAGGCATATATAAACCATGAGGATTGAGTCGTGACTTAGCTTTTTGACATGTAGTGCATCGAGCAATAAAACGCTCAACATCCCGTCTCATCTTTGGCCAAAAGAAATGTGTAGCAAGTACGTCCTCCGTCTTCTTCACGCCAAAGTGTCCCATTAATCCTCCTCCATGCGCCTCCTGCAACAACAAAAGACGAACGGAGCTAGCTGGAATGCATAGCTTGTTAGCACGAAACACAAATCCATCGTTAACGACAAACTTGTTCCACATTCTTCCTTCTTTACAATTCTGCATTACATCTTTAAAATCAGCATCATGCACATATTGATCTTTGATGGTCTCCACACCAAATATTTTGAAGTCAAGTTGTGAAAGCATAGTATAGCGACGAGACAATGCATCAGCAATAACATTTTCTTTTCCCTTCTTGTGTTTAATGACATAAGGGAAAGTCTCAATGAATTCAACCCATTTAGCATGTCTAAGATTCAGTTTAGCTTGACTTTTAATATGTTTCAAAGATTCATGATCAGAATGTATAACAAATTCTTTGGGCCATAAATAATGTTGCCATGTTTCTAAAGTCCGAACAAGAGCATATAATTCTTTATCATAAGTAGAATAATTCAGACTAGGCCCACTCAATTTTTCAGAAAAGTATGCAACAGGTTTGCCATCTTGTAATAACACACCTCCTAATCCAATTCCACTAGCATCACATTCAAGCTCAAAAGTCTTATTAAAATCAGGAAGTTGGAGTAAAGGAGCATGTGTCAACTTATCTTTCAATACCGTGAAGGCTTCTTCCTGTGCTCTGATACCACTTGATAGAGACGAGGGTCCCGATCTTTCGATGAGATGATAACTATCGATTTGGTGGAGACGACTTTCACGATCCGACTACAAACGTGCACGACGTTGCGCCTTAGCAATCGCTAAACCGATCTCCTGAGGTTACTGACGATGCTGGAAGCATGGTCAGCCTGACCACGAAGGTCTATTCCTGCAAGCAATCGAAGAACGAGCAAGAATATGATAAAGCAATCTGAATATTGCAAATATATATGAAGTATTGATAATGGTGGGGATCCGGAAGCGGTCTTGGTCTGGTCGTTGGATACAAACGAAGTACACGAAGTTGCAATGGCTAACTTTTAACTAAACAAATCCCAAAGTCTAAACGATGCCCTAAGGGCTGTATATATGGAGGAAGAGGGGGGGGGGGATTTCGTGGCCCTTGGTGGAGGGGTCCGAAATCAACCCTATCTCTTGTTTCCCCACACATACGGACTCTAAAAATAGCCTATACTTATGTATTTCGAAATTACATGGGCCTGGCCCAATAATAAGGTGACGCAGCACCTAAAATAGCCTCGGGACGAAATTTATGAAGTGGCATCTTGTATATTTCGTCCAAGGCTTCATGCACACATTATGGTGGCTTCAAAGTCCTGAAATCATCACTTGTAACTCCGTTCTTGTTCCCCTTGCGCATGCCATCATCTCCATGCTTGTTCTTGCTCCAATGTTCATCCTTCTCCAAGCTAGGCCCTTCATTTGTAAGCAAAACAAATGTATCCAATTTAGGCAGCATCATATTCTCATGAACATTAGAATCATTACCAAGAAACGAAAGTACCTGGTAATTTAGTTGGCGTGCACGAGCTCTAGTAATTGGTCCAGTATGTATAGCAGCAGGGGCTGTGGGTGTAACAATTGTATTGATGTCCTCATCAAAAAGGGTGATTATAAAGGTGCTCTACAGGTGTCTCCGAAGGTGTTTGTTGGGTTGGCATAGATCGAGATTATGATTTGTCACTTCGTGTTTCGGAGAGGTATCTCTGGGCCCTCTCGGTAATACTCATCACTACAAGCCTTGCAAGCATTGTGACTAATGTGTTAGTTGCATGATGATACCGATGATCGAATCTCGGGCAAGTAACATACCGATGACAAAGAGAACAAACGTATGTTGTTATGCGGTTTGACCGATAAAGATCTTTGTAGAATATGTAGGAACCAATATGAGCATACATGTTTCGCTATTGGTTATTGACCGGAGACGTGTCTCAGTCATGTCTACATAGTTCTCGAACCCGTAGGGTCCGAATGCTTAACGTTCGATGATGATTTGTATTATGAGTTTATGTGTTTTGATGACCAAAGTTTGTTCGGAGTCCCGGATGAGATCACTTACATGATGAGGAGTCTCGAAATGGTCGAGATATAAAGATTGATATATTGGAAGGTTATATTCGGACACCGAAAGGGTTCCGAAGTGTATTGGATATTTTTCGGAGTACCGCGAGGTTACCGGAATTCCCCGGGGAGTATATGGGCCTTATTGGGCCCTAGTGGAGAAAGAGGGCAGCAATCAAGATGTGGGGCGCGCCCCCCTTAGGCCCAAACCGAATTGGTTTAGGGCTTGGGGGCGGCCCCTCCTTCCTTCTCTCTTCCTCCTCTTTCCTCCCTTTTCCTAGTAGGACTAGGAAAGGATGAAACCTACTCCTACTAGGAGTAGGAATCCTCCTCCCTTGGGCGCGCCTCCTCCTAGGCCGGCCCTCTCCTCCTCCCATCCTTTATATACGGGGGAAGGTGGCACCCCATAGACACAAGTTGACATTGTTTAGCCGTGTACGGTGCCCCCCTCCACAGTTACACACCTGGTCATATCGTCGTAGTTCTTAGGCGAAGCCCTGCGCCGGTAACTTCATCATCACCGTCACCACGCCGTCATGCTGACGAAACTCTCCCTCGGCCTCAACTGGATCAAGAGTACGAGGGACGTCCCCGAGCTGAACGTGTGCTGATCGCGGAGGTGGCGTACGTTCGGTGCTAAGATCGGTCGAATCGTGAAGACGTACGACTACATCAACTGTGTTGTCATAACGCTTCCGCTTTCGGTCTACGAGGGTACGTGGGCACACTCTCCCTATCGTTGCTATGCATCACCTAGATAGATCTTGCGTGATCGTAGGAAATTTTTGGAAATTACCGCGTTCCCCAACACTACTGCCAGCCAACACTTTTGGATTAGTGTTAGGATTTGTTTAGTGTCAGGTAAACTTAGTTGGCCCACTCTAGTTTAATTTAGTCTAGCTACTTTAATTAGCACATGTGACACTTACATGTGGGTCCCCTTGACCCTGTTGACTGGTCAGCTAGTGTTGACCGTGCGAACTGGACTACCCCTAGCCCCACTATCAAACAGGCTAGGGTAGCACTAGGTGACAAAAGTATATTCTGTTTTTAATTAGAATTAATACTAATTCTATAACATTATTAAAACTTTAGAAAATCATATAAAATAATATGTAACTCGGATGAAAATAATTTATATATGAAAAACGATCGGAAATATGTGATGAATCTGAATATGCTGTCCACGCCCATGTCAAACACCTCTATCATAATGAACCTTGAACATTTTCACCTGGATCAATATAGCGATAAATCACTGGAGCTTGGAAAATATTCCCGGATATTTTCCCTCTTCTTTTCAAATGCTTAGGGATGCATTAGAGCATTTCGCCAACACATTTTGCCATGACATACATCCGTGATGCATTTGATTGCTCTGTTATTTATCGTTTCCCCCTCTGTTACTTCCTTTCTGGTAGACTCTGAGGCCGCTCATGATTAGGTGATCGTCTACTTCGTGGGGATCCTTTTTCGTGTGCAGAGCAACTAGGCAAGCAAAAACCCCTTGATCATTCCGATATTGCCCGTTTCTTCTCTCTTATTCTTGCATTATATTTTGCTACTGTTGTTGTTCTGATAGCTCCTATTCTGATGCATAGCTTGCTTTTGTTAACTTGTTATTCATACTTTACCTGTTATCCTATATGCTTAGTATAGATATGCTAGTGTCGCATCAGTGGCCCTACACCCTTGTCTGAGTTGTCGTGCTATACTATTTGGGTGATACGAGCAAGTTGAGTGTTGTACCGAGACCTGAACACCCCTTTAGGACCATGCAATTGTACGACTCTGCAGAGCCACACCAAGTGTGAACTTACCAAGGGTGATTCCTCATATTATATCTCGATGATGACACTATAGTGCAGCATACCTAGTGTGATCTTACTGAGGGTGATTCCTCATATTTCACTCTCGATGATGTCTCTGTCGTGTAGTATATCAAGTGTAAACCTATCAAGGGTGATTCCTCCTGTTTCACCTTGATAGTATGGACCTGAACCCCGATTGTTACAATGATAAAGACAGGACGGCCTCAAGGGTACCCGGGAGAGATAATATGGAGGAATGACATGGCAAGTGGAGACCACCTAGGAGGAGGTGGGCCTGGTCCCTTGATGAGGACATGACTACCTTGGATATGACCAAAAATATTGCATATATGCATATTTGTCAGGTGATTTCTAGTGCAAACTATTCAATAATCTATTTATGTTATCCAGAACAAAAATACTTCACACACTTTTGTGTTTTGTCTAATTGCAGGTGTATGGGACATTTGTACAATCCACATATGATGATAAGGAAGAAAGAGATGTTTATTTGCTGTCCAAAAAGTTCTCTCACGTCACTTTTGGCCCAAGAGAAGATAGAGTCCAAGTCTCTCACGTTCTGGATTCAGATTCGGACTGCACAGACACACCTGACTCAAAACGCACACAAGTTTTTCATACGGACTCCGAATTGGGTGATTCTTTTTTTGTTGGAAACTAGATTTCGTGCACTTTCCAACCCAATTGGAATCACCTTCAAATTCGTCCGGAGCGTTGAGTTGTGGACGAAACAATCTGATGCTGCAGCAGAATCCGAGTCAAACTACAAGTCCAAAGGTGTTACATCACCTCCACTTGGGCCCATTGGCCTTGTACGACCTAGATTTAGTTTTATGCTGCCTTGGGACGTCCTCCCACCTCCTTGGCTGCCACCCCTTGCTCCTATATAAGTAGATCCATCTAGTAGCTTTTCCTTGGGATTTGTTTAGTTAAAAGTTAGCCACTGCAACTTCGTGTACTTCGTTTGTGTCCAACGACCAGACCAAGACCGCTTACGGATCCCCACCATTATCAATACCTCATATATATTTGCAATATTCAGATTGCTTTATCATATTCTTGCTCGTTCTTCGATTGCTTGCAGGAATAGACCTTCGTGGTCAGGCTGACCGTGCTTCCGGCATCGTCAGTAACCTCAGGAGATTGGTTTAGCGATTGCTAAGGCGCAACGTCGTGCACGTTTGTAGTCGGATCGTCAAAGTCGTCTCCACCAAATCGATACTTATCATCTCATCGAAAGATCGGGACACCCTCGCCTCTATCAAGTGGTATCAGATTTCCAGGTTGCTCGGTGAGATTTTACAGTTTTTCGTAGTTTAGATCGAGTCTGTTCTTCATACCTATAGTCCACGAAAAAGCCACAAAAAAAAATTAGGGTTAGTTCATCATATCCGAACCAATCTGAGCCTTGCATAATCTTTTTAGGGTTTTGCTTTGTTGAATTTGCGGTTGCATCCTCGTGTCTAGTTGCTGGTCTTAGAGTCTAGTCTTTTAGAGTTTCGAGTTCTGGTCATAAGTTGTCACGCCGCCGCCGCACCATCATCATCGCCCCTGCCATCTACCACCACCGCACCGAATCCGTATCCATATACCACCACCAATTCATGTCCATATACCACCACCGATCCATATCCATATACTACCACCGCTACCACCACCGCTGCCATATACCACCACCATATATCCACCACCAATCCGAGTTCTTTGCTTATTAGGTTTGTTTTCGGGATCCATCTAGATTCCGATTCGTGTTTCCTTGCAGGAGTAGGTTTCGGAAAAAAAAAAAAGAGTCGGGTAGCCACGCTCCGTTTAGGCCCAAAATTTTTCGAAAACGCATTTTTCGAAAAAAATTCTGGCTATCCTATTTTTAGGTGTTTCTGAGTGTTTTGAGACAGGTGCCATTATAGGAAGTTTTTTTTGACCCGTTTCCAGTTTTTGGGTCCGGGCAGTCGAAAAAAAAAATTGGTCGAAAAAATTTCGTGCCCATCCTGTCAGTTTGAGCTAGGAAGAGTTTCGAGACACTCGCCATTATAGTGATTTTTCGCAAAAAAAAAAAAGAGCAGCGCAAAAAAAAAGCGCGCAAAAAAAAAAGAGCGAACAAAAAATTCAGAGTGTGCTTTTCCCTTGTTTACGTGCCGCGCCGTGATTTTGTTAGTGTTCTAGGCTCGCGTCTCTAGCACAGTCTAGCCTAGGACCAGCACAGTACCGTCGTTGAGCGTTTATTCAACATTGCATCTTTGAATTGATTATTGCTAATCTTTTGCTACCATATATAGCCAACCCAGCTCCACATATTTCTACACCATGTATACGTGCGCTCCCCTGGCAATCGCTTTACTCAATATTCGGAGTTACTTGACACCGCTGGTTGCCGATCACTGCCTGCTGCATGGTAAGAACTTGTAAGACATTGATATTTGCTTTACTGTGAGCGTTTTACCACCACATCCTAGTAGTTATAGGAACATTATTTTTGGGTTTTGTTTCTTGTTCTACTAATCATGACAGGATCCAGAGTCAATTCATGGGCTTTGTCGATCGCGGGAGACGTGCCACCACCTTTGCAAATACCACAACCGTCACGAGAGGTGCACAAACATCCAAATGCACATGATCAGGTTAATGTATCTATACCACCATTTAATGGCCGTTTTAAACCTGCTTTATATATTGAATGGGAGTTCGACATAAAAAATATATTTGCTTCCCATAATTTCGATGAACATGAAAAGGTTAAGGTTGCGGTTGATTCTTTCACTGGTTATGCTTTGGTTTGGTGGAGTGAATATTGTCGGTTACACCCTGATTATATACCTACTACTTGGGATGATTTGAAACTTGCCATGCGACATACTTTCGTCCCTGCTTATTATACTCGTGACATGATTAAGAAGTTGCAACACTTAAAACAAGGTAGTGAAACTGTAACAAAATATTATGATGATTTACAAACTACCTTGTTGCATTCCTCTTTAGAAGAAAGTGAAGATGATTTTATGGATAGATTTTGGGGAGGATTAAACCGTGATATTCAAGAGATACTAATTCATGAAGAGTGTTATCCTATGGACCATTTGTTTCATCTTGCTTGCAAAGCTGAACAGGAAATAAAAAGACGTGTTGGCCACGAGGAGAACAAGCGCACGGTGCACATTCCAAGAGTTGATATGATTGTTCCTTCAACTACTAGGCATACTATGACAACCACATCCGTTGTTGTCAGGACTACATCACCTCCACCATGTGACACATCGCCCCCGAGAGTGGCTACATCATCTGAGTTGATCATAAGAGGTAATGACAAAGGTACTGATCTTCCATCTCTACATGAGAATGATGAATGCCTTGTCAATTTGAATGCACCATCTGATGAGCTACCCACTACTTTGATCACACCACCTATTTTAGAGGACTACGTTGATAATTTGACTTTGCCATGTGATCAAACAACTGAAATACCAACAATTTTGAGTGCACCCATTGAATTAACTATTGATGCAAAAGAACCAATGTTTAATCATTTTGATATGACCTCTAATCTTGGTGATGATTCTGTGTTGAATGACTTATTGCATGTGATGAGGACATCAATACAATTGTTACACCCACAGCCCCTGCTGCTATACATACTGGACCAATTACTAGAGCTCGTGCACGCCAACTAAATTACCAGGTACTTTCGTTTCTTGGTAATGATTCTAATGTTCATGAGAATATGATGCTGCCTAAATTGGATACATTTGTTTTGCTTACAAATGAAGGGCCTAGCTTGGAGAAGGATGAACATTGGAGCAAGAACAAGCATGGAGATGATGGCATGCGCAAGGGAAACAAGAACGGAGTTACAAGTGATGATTTCAGGACTTTGAAGCCACCATAATGGGTGCATGAAGCCTTGGACGAAATATACAAGACGCCACTTCATAAATTTCGTCCCGAGGCTATTTTAGGTGCTGCGTCACCTTATTATTGGCCCAGGCCCATGTAATTTCGAAATACATAAGTATAGGCTATTTTTAGAGTCCGTATGTGTGGGGAAACAAGAGATAGGGTTGATTTCGGACCCCTCCACCAAGGGCCACGAAATTCCCCCCCTCTTCCTCCATATATACAGCCCTTAGGGCATCGTTTAGACTTTGGGTTTTGTTTAGATTAAAAGTTCGCCATAGCTGCAACTTCGCGTACTTCGTTTGTGTTCAACGACCAGACAAAGGCGTCACAGAACCCCACCTTGATCAATAAAGCTTTCATCTTATATTCGCAATATCCAGATTGCAATCTTAGTTTCTTGCTTGTTCTTCGTTTGCTCGCAGGAAACAGACCCTCGTGGTCAGGTTGATCGTGCTCCGGCGTGGTCAATAACCTCTCGGAGTTGGTTTAGCGATTGCTAAGGCGCGACGTCCTCGCACGTTCGTAGTCGGATCGTCAAAGTCGACTTCCACCAAAGCGAAATCCACCATCTCATCGAAAGACGGGACACCTTTGCCTCTATCATATGCAATATTTTTTGTCATATCCAAGGTAGTCATGTCCTCATCATCCTCCCCTTCTTGAAAATAAAGCCGTCCTCGGCGTTGCTTAATCTGAAATGTGGCTAAAAAAAAAGACAAGGTGTACATGTTGTATATGTATATGTCATCCATTTTTACTTCCCTTGATTTTTGCATATATGACACATGAATAGATGAGTAACTTGCATAGTTCATAAAATCTAAAGCCAAAAAATTAGCACAAGAAGTAGAAGGCATGAAAATATTGCAACTCAGTTTGCACATATAAGTGAAGCTCTTATTCATTTCAAAAGATTGACAATGTTCATCATTAAACCATCCCAACATTGGTGAATAAACCTTACTTGCATCAAATTTACATGCTACAACATGCTTAAATAAGCAAACATGCAATAAGTCATTCAACACAGAATCATCACCAAGATTAGAGGTCATATCAAAATGATTAAACATTGGTTCTTTTGCATCAATAGTTAATTCAATGGGTGCACTCAAAATTGTTGGTATTTCAGTTGTTTGATCACATGGCAAAGTCAAATTATCAATGTAGTCCTCTAAAATAGGTGGTGTGATCAAAGTAGTGGTTAGCTCATCAGATGGTGCATTCAAATTGACAAGGCATTCATCATTCTCATGTAGAGATGGAAGATCAGTACCTTTGTCATTACCTCTTATGATCAACTCAGATGATGTAGCCACTCTCGGGGGCGATGTGTCACATGGTGGAGGTGATGTAGTCCTGACAACAACGGATGTGGTTGTCATAGCATGCCTAGTAGTTGAAGGAACAATCATATCAACTCTTGGAATGTGCACCGTGCGCTTGTTCTCCTCGTGGCCAACACGTCGTTTTATTTCCTGTTCAGCTTTGCAAGCAAGATGAAACAAATGGTCCATAGGATAACACTCTTCATGAATTAGTATCTCTTGAATATCACGGTTTAATCCTCCCCAAAATCTATCCATAAAATCATCTTCACTTTCTTCTAAAGAGGAATGCAACAAGGTAGTTTGTAAATCATCATAATATTTTGTTACAGTTTCACTACCTTGTTTTAAGTGTTGCAACTTCTTAATCATGTCACGAGTATAATAAGCAGGGACGAAAGTATGTCGCATGGCAAGTTTCAAATCATCCCAAGTAGTAGGTATATAATCAGGGTGTAACCGACAATATTAACTCCACCAAACCAAAGCATAACCAGTGAAAGAACCAACCGCAACCTTAACCTTTTTATGTTCATTGAAATTATGGGAAGCAAATATATTTTTTATGTCGAACTCCCATTCAATATATAAAGCAGGTTTAAAACGGCCATTAAATGGTGGTATAGATACATTAACCTGATCATGTGCATTTGGATGTTTGTGCACCTCTCGTGACGGTTGTGGTATTTGCAAAGGTGGTGGCACGTCTCCCGCGATCGACAAAGCCCATGAATTGACTCTGGATCCTGTCATGATTAGTAGAACAAGAAACAAAACCCAAAAATAATGTTCCTATAACTACTAGGATGTGGTGGTAAAACGCTCACAGTAAAGCAAATATCAATGTCTTACAAGTTCTTACAATGCAGCAGGCGGTGATCGGCAACCAGCGGTGTCAAGTAACTCCGAATATTGAGTAAAGCGATTGCCAGGGGAGCGTACGTATACACGGTGTAGAAATATGTGGAGCTGGGTTGGCTATATGATGAGGACATGACTACCTTGGATATGACCAAAAATATTGCATATATGCATATTTGTCAGGTGATTTCTAGTGCAAACTATTCAATAATCTATTTATGTTATCCAGAACAAAAATACTTCACACACTTTTGTGTTTTGTCTAATTGCAGGTGTATGGGACATTTGTACAATCCACATATGAAGATAAGGAAGAAAGAGATGTTTATTTGCTGTCCAAAAAGTTCTCTCACGTCACTTTTGGCCCAAGAGAAGATAGAGTCCAAGTCTCTCACGTTCTGGATTCAGATTCGGACTGCACAGACACACCTGACTCAAAACGCACACAAGTTTTTCATACGGACTCCGAATTGGGTGATTCTTTTTTTGTTGGAAACTAGATTTCGTGCACTTTCCAACCCAATTGGAATCACCTTCAAATTCGTCCGAAGCGTTGAGTTGTGGACGAAACAATCTGATGCTGCAGCAGAATCCGAGTCAAACTACAAGTCCAAAGGTGTTACATCACCTCCACTTGGGCCCATTGGCCTTGTACGACCTAGATTTAGTTTTAGGCTGCCTTGGGACGTCCTCCCACCTCCTTGGCCGCCACCCCTTGCTCCTATATAAGTAGATCCATCTAGTAGCTTTTCCTTGGGATTTGTTTAGTTAAAAGTTAGCCACTGCAACTTCGTGTACTTCGTTTGTGTCTAACGACCAGACCAAGACCGCTTACGGATCCCCACCATTATCAATACCTCATATATATTTGCAATATTCAGATTGCTTTATCATATTCTTGCTCGTTCTTCGATTGCTTGCAGGAATAGACCTTCGTGGTCAGGCTGACCGTGCTTCCGGCATCGTCAGTAACCTCAGGAGATTGGTTTAGCGATTGCTAAGGCGCAACGTCGTGCACGTTTGTAGTCGGATCGTCAAAGTCGTCTCCACCAAATCGATACTTATCATCTCATCGAAAGATCGGGACACCCTCGCCTCTATCATCCCTGGTCGTGGTCCGCAAGTTACCAAGTCGGCGCGACAGGAGACCTGTTCGTGTCCGCGAACTACTAATAATACACTAAGAGATTTGGGTATTTGATCTGAGTTGGCCGCTGGCCTAAACGCACTAATCGCCGTGCGGGATAATGGTATATGGGACCCTCGGTATCGTACGATTTCTTCCAAAAGCTCTATTAGACGTCCAGTTCAGCATTGCGGCGTGGTCGGGCAAGCGGATCCTAGAAGAGTTTCGTTGGTGCCGGACACCCTCGCAACGACGCAGGGTGCTTAGGGGTGAGCGGCCAACAACCCCTTCGCGCTTAGTATGTAGACCCGGGGGACCTCTCTGTGGAGACTAGGTAGGACTATGGCATGTCGATTGCCCGAGGCCGGGCATTACCCAGAAAAGTGTGCCCGGCAAGAGGTAATGAGCATATCAGGTAATGTGGTGCGGCCCTGTAGGGAAGTAAACTATTCGAATAGTCGTGTCCATGATAACAGGACGCTTGGATATATGAGAGTATCCCGATCTTATACAACTTGAACCAGATACTTGATGAAATACATTGCTCAATAAATAGGAATGCGCGCGGATCTTTTCTCACAGGGAGTCGAGGAAGGATCTCAGGGTATTGTATTGATGTGTTAATTACAAGTTGGCATCGTATGCGCTCATACTCCTTCCTTTGCTGCAAGATGATCTACATCTCTTCTTTTGCTGCAAGATGATGGCTACAAGGAGATGTAGTCTTCGATAGGATGACCTTCTCCATGTTATTCTGGCATTTCTGTAGTATAGTCCACAGATACTACCCCATTTCTTTGATACGGATGCATATCTAGTACGGATCTGATGTAAGTCGTGCGAGTACTTTGGATGAGTACTCATCGTTGCTTTGATACTCTTTTCATCCCACCCGGTAGCTGCTATCAGATAGTAATGCTTCGGATGTAGGTCCCTTCATTGAACGTGGAGTTCGACGTCGAGGAGTAGTTCAGAGGTCCCAGGCAGGAGGCCTGCACCTTTTCGATCTAGAGTCGTTGTTTGTTTTCACCTTCTTAAGGCACCTTTGTAATTGTTTGTACTCAAACCTAACCCTTGTTTTTGGGTTTTGCGACCCTGGCTTGTAATATTTTGTTTCTTTGTTTAACTTTGAGTCATAGAGTTGTGTTGTGATATTATGTCGCGAGTTAATGATCTTGATCGTGCATGATGTGTCAATGTTCGGTGCATGGTTAATTTCAGGGGCGCACACTCTTCGCGCAATCCGCGCTTTGATGACCGATGAGGTGGTTCGTCGTTGAGCAACGAAACCATAGTGGCACGTCGTCCAGGGAGAGCCCGGAGTGCTTCTGACTCCAGATCTGTCGCCTACCACCGATAAGTCGGGGCAGCCACATGGGATATGCATACCTCAAACCTCCATCCTTGTGCCTGACTTGAGTTCGATTTGCAAAAGTCGTTAACGCTGCACACGAAAGGAACAACGGCACCGGCCTGCTCCAGCATGGGATCTCCCGCTCTTCTCGCTTGCGTTGGAGCTAACGTCGACGCGACGAGCACGAAGGCGGAGAACAAAAGTCCATGGTGCATCCACCACCGTTGCCTCGGTAGTAGCACCCAGAAGCCCTAGCCTCACCGTCCCGCAGGGGCGGCAGGAATCTACAGCCCACACCTATCCGACAACGCCACGAAAGACATCGTTGTGGCAAGGCAGGAGATGGGGCAAACCCAATTGACGCGGCGTCACCACCACCAAAGCGACACCACACAAATTACTACCCCTAACCCTATGCACACACCAGGTGCAAGTTTCTGGGGTTCCCCGCCCCTCCTGCCGCCACCGGAGCAGCGAGCAGAGGGGGGATCCTCGGGTTTACCGGCGACGAAGGGAGACGCAGTCGCCTGTCGGTCTCCTCACGCGGTCCTGTAGCACTGGGGAGGGGAACGGGCCCGTTCCAGTGAGGTTGGGGCCCTTTTTTCAATTTGTGTTTGAAATGTGGCGGACATTTTTTGCATGCAGTTGGATGGCCAGCTCCACTAGCACACCTCTTGGCTTCCTCCTCACGAGGCCGCCCTAGTCGGCCTGCCCCTGGCCTTGTCGAGCTGGTCGCTAAGGCAACGTAAATGCCGAGCGGACGTTTCCATGGTGGTCTTGGACCGGTCCTCGGCCCCTGCCAAAGCCAGGTCCATGTCAACAAGGACCCACTCCAACGTGACATCGGGCGTGGCGAACGCTGCCTTGTGCGCCGCGTTCCGACGATCCCGGTGCAGCTCCGCCTTGTTGGCCACCATTGTGTGCACGCAAGAGGATGACGAGGCCCCGTCGCGTCAAAGGTAGTGAAGGATGCGGCCGCGCATGTTGGCGGTGACGTTGTCGGGCTCCTCCTTCACCGGGCGCCACCAAGGAACCGTCGTCGGCTTCTCATTCACCCCCTTCGCGCAACATCTGATGTGGAAGGTGTGGTTGAGCAGCCGGGACGGGGAATCCTCCTTGAAGCGATGTTTGATCCCGACAACATGGTGGTACGGGGGTGGGCAGCTCCTTGATGCGGTGGCACCATTGTGAGGGCGGATCCTCCTTGACGTGATGATGCCGGCATCGAGCTACAGTCGTAGCGTGACCCCTCGATCACGAGTTCCATCATCCGATCGAACTCCTCATCGATCTGGGCCGATGGCGGCGTCGAGCTACGCTCGCAGCGTGACCCCTCGATCGCGAGCTCCATCATTCGGTCGAACTCCTCGTCAATCTGGGCCGATGGCGGCGCCGAGCTACGCTCGGGTCGTGACCTCTCGAACGCGAGCTCCATCATCCAGTCGAATTCCTCGTCGATCCGGGGCGCTCATATGTCTCAAACTTACATAATTTTGATTGTTTCATGCTGGATATTGTTATATCACTTTTGGCTATGTGTAGACATTTAGGGTGCTAGTTTTGAAGGACGGTATTGGCGACCCTGAGTGCATATACTGCTTATGGTTAAACTAGTGATGCCTTCATTTTGCTTTTGTGTGTGCTACCGAAAAAATTGATGTGGACATGTGTAAATTGCATGTGTGTTGTGATGTTGACAAACAAAGGAGAAAACTTGTCCTTCTGTTCCTATTTTTGAAAGAGACGCACATAACATAAAATAATCAGCACCTAAAAAAAGATTAGGAAGGCTTTGTTTTTAGATATTTCGAGTTTTGTGTTGTGCCACGGCAGCAGCTAGATGCTTTTTTTCCTTCGACTATTGTACGCAGCTCACCGAAGGTTGAAAAAATCACTAAACCCCAACACAGTATGGCCGCCGCCACCTCGCACGATGTCGGGGGGGGGGGGGGCGCGATGAGGCGATGAAAGACGATGCAGAATACACAATTTTAGGTTCAAGGAAAAATCCCAAGTACAATGCAGAATTTAGAAACAGAGCTTCTAATTTTGACATTTTAAGGAGTCATAAATGTTTGCCCACCGATAACTGAAGCAAGAAGGTAAACGCTTGCGTTCGGCACGCCGGCCGAACGCTTCGGCCGGTTCCACCCACGCGCGCAGCCCCTAGCGATACAAATTGCGACACGTTAGATGTGAGGGCCCACCTCAGCGTCATCCTCCTCCCTTTTCTTCGTTCTCGCGCCCAGCCCAGCTTCTTCTCCGCTGCAACCTCCTCTCCCAAACACGGCAGCAATCCCGCCGGAGATGAACTGCCACCACCGCACGTTGGCGACCTGGCAGCAATCTTGCCCAGACAAGGCAGCAATTCCCGGTGTCATCTTCCTTCTCCCTGCTGCTTGGGAGGGACAAGCCACCGCAAGGAACCTGCTGCTTTGGGACCCGGCAGCACGAAGGACCTGCTGAGGACGCGACCTGCTTCCGCTCGGGGGAGGTTGCTTCGAGCTGACGGTGCTCGGAGGTTGCCGCACGACCTGGCTGACAACGGCATCAATGCCACAACCACGTATCAAAAAGCTACAACCACCCTGCAATGATGCTACAACGCATGAACACCGGAGCTACAACCGGCGAGGTGTGTCGACAAAGCTACAACCGTTCACCTAAAATGCTGCAACCACATTCTCTAGAGTTGCTATCCGAGTTTGCCGGAGTTGTAGCCAGGCGACGCCGTCATCAGCGAAAATGATACAATCATGTGTCGCAGGAGCTGCAACCGATCCGCGGAGATGCTACAACCACGGAGATGCTACAACCACGCACACTGGAGCTGCAACCGGGGAAGCGTCGCCCACTAATGCTACAACCGTTCACGGCGATGATGCACCGACGGCGACATGATGTGTGTTTTTGCTGCAACCGGCGGTTGTGAAAGCTACAACCGGCGTCGCTGGAAGCTACATCCGGCCATGGCGAGATGCGACCGGCAGCGCCGATGCTTCAACCGGGTATGGTTTTTTTGAGCAACAACTGACGGGGGATGCTACTACCTATGAGCTAATTTGCTGGAACCAGCAACACGTTCTGCTGCATAGGTGGTAGAACCGCACGCGGGCACCAGCGCGGCAATCTCTGAGCCGACGAGCTACGCCGGAGAGCGTCGACAATGACGGGCAGGCACGAGAAGCTGCAAGCAGGAGATCAAGGGGGGAGGAGGCGACGAGGGGCTGCAGTAAATTGCATCTCACGGCGACGGAATCGCGTTGACTTAGATTGGAGACGAGGGGGGGAGGAAGAATATGACGCTGGGTCCAATCGGACGGGTATACGTGCGTGTATCGGGTGGCTGGGGGCCGACCGGCCGAAACTTTCAGCCGGCGCGCCGACGCCCAGTACTGCCCAAGCAAGAAAAACATCAAAGCATTAAAACCACCATAGCACACATCAAGATTACTAAAATCATTTGGATTTCAGGTAACACAGGCACGTAGCAAATAGTTCAACAGACATGCCTGGACATAAAAGGTTCATCCACAGAACGAAGGTAGCAAAATTTGACGGCGCAAACAGATACTGTCGAGGTAGGCATAGGACAGGTTCCACGGAACATAACAAAACACAAGCTTAACGGTAGCGGCGGAGGGACACGGTCTGGTTCCTCTTCCAGGTGGCTCTCCTTGAGGGCCTGTTCTTGTGGTGGCGGTGACCCTTGCCACGCAGACCACGGAATTTCTTTCCTGCAGAGGTGAGACCACGCAGCTCACGGTGCTTGTGCACAGGCTTGCAGAGCCAGTTGATCCTTGGATCATTGCGGACAGCGCTGTGAGCAACATCAACAAGGATGACCTCAAAGTACTTGTAGGTGGAGTCCTACATCACAAGAAACGGGCAAGCAGAGAAATTGATAATATCAGAATAAAAATTCTCAGTCATTTCAACAAATTTCAGCAGTGACCAAATGTTATACCTCATTCACCCAGTAGGAGTTGAGTACACGAAGGCCACCAAGCCTGCGCCCAGCTCTTTCCTCCGCAACAGACCTCTTGTTCCTCTGGAACTTAAGTTGGGTAATACCCTGGTGCTTGGGCTTGCCATAAACAATACCCTTGGGCACTGGGCGCTTCCTGCCACCACGTCTCACACGGATACGGTAGACCACATACCCCTGGAAACAAGAAACATAGGTAGTCAGCTACGGGAAAACAAAAGCAATTATAAAATGGAGAAAGAATAAGAGCAAGAAGAATTACAGAGACAACCATCAGTTATTGGACTAAATTCACAGAGGAAACATAAACTATGGAGCAATTTAACTAAATGGTACTCATAATATCTAATGTTTTTCACGAGTTAGTATAAACAAAAGCAACTTACAGCGTATATGTGAACATACTTCAGTGTGCACGAATTACAGTAAACCATGTCAGGCCACAGAAGTTTCAGGAACAGTAAACTGAATGACATGGTCCAAATTACTACTCAGAAACACGGGTGCAATTAACTAAAGCTGTTAAAACATACAAACATGTGATCATGGCATCATGGTTGTAAGTTGAGATCCGTTCAGGACAAACTGCCGTTTATTATTGCAGAAGAAGGGCATATAAGTTGATCAGTAAAACTAAACCTAGCTTCGACGAGACAGAATAAGTACACTTTCCACGCACAACGAACAAACAAATACAGACGAAGAAAACTATATACCTAAGACAGCACAGAATGATTTTTTTACATGCCCAGCCATGGCATCGTGGAAGGAACATAAAAAGGAGGAACGGATCTAAGAGATAAACCTGCTTGGCCTTGAAGCCGAGACGGCGTGCCCTGTCGGGGCGGGTGGGCCTGGTGATGCGGACGATGGCGGGCTGCTGTCTGTACTCCCAGCAACGCACGCGCTGCACGAACCTCATCACGTCGGACTGCTTCCTCCTCCATAGCTCCGACACGAACTTGTACGCGCCTGCCACGACGAATCCATCAAAACGAGCGCGCGA
This sequence comes from Triticum dicoccoides, assembly GCF_002162155.2. Classification (NCBI taxonomy): domain Eukaryota; kingdom Viridiplantae; phylum Streptophyta; class Magnoliopsida; order Poales; family Poaceae; genus Triticum; species Triticum dicoccoides. Next base: position 367,285,602 of record NC_041383.1, read on the forward strand.
TAATACATGCGAGAAGGCAATCAGGCGAGATTGCGGGAGAAAGAGGAGCTGGTAGACGGAAGGGCTCACCCATGGCTGCGGCTGCGGCGGCAGAGGGCGTAGGCGGCGGGAAGCGGGAGTGTCGTGACTTAGGGTATCGAAGATGCGGGGAGGGCGGTCTTATATTGAGGAGATGGGCGCGTGGTGGCCGTCGGATGGGCTAGGGTTCTGGAATGGTCGGCCGTCTGGGGTTCGAGTGTGCTTTCATGGGCCAGGAAATAGGCTTATCTCCGTGGCACCTGGGCTACTGACTTAAATACACCACGGGTGTCTCAACTTCTCCGGGGCGCGATCACTTTGATGCCTAAACTTGTAAAATACGCAAAATTGGTGTTATAACTTATTCCATTGTTTAAATACGGTGCCTCCATTCGTATCTGGGTGTATGCACTGCCCACATGGCATGCCACCATGGCATTGGCCCATATGTCAATGGATGTGAGTGGAGCGTGCTGGTTGTTTTACAGTAAACTCCATCTACTTTAACTGAATTTTGCAAAAGCACCTCGCATTTTGTTTAAATATGACGAATTGCATTGATCGCACCTGTCAGATTGGGTTCCCACGTGGATAAAATAGTACTAAAAAGAAAAAGAAAAGGTGCACCGGCTCGATTTGAAACAAGTACAAGAGCACACAGTGTGCGCACATGTGCCGATAGTAGTGGTATGAGCAGTATGGAAATAGGTTCCTATTTATATAGAGTGATACTGCATGAAATGATAAATAGAAAGAAAAAAAGTAAGTTGCCTTGCCCGAAGTTGAATCCAGGAACTCAGAATGGTGTCTTGTGGGCCCGCACAAGGTTTCCTTTCATTTATTTTTCCAATGTCATTATTAGTTTATTATTATTTTTCCCATTTGTAAAGAAATATAAGAAAATATTACAACCATCATTAACGTAAAGAAGTGTTAGTGCATTTGAAAAAAAAATCAACATACTTTTGGAAATTCTGACATGTATTAAGAAATTTTAAACGTGTTTTTGAAAAATATTTGTCATGCATTCAAAAAATTTACAGCATCTATTTCATAAAATCTTGAACATGTAAGAAAAATTTATTGTGTAAAATTATTCTTACATTTATACAGAAACTTTTAACATATTTATAGAATTTACTGTTTTTACACAATCATTTTTAATACACATTGAAATTTTTTAAATTACAACATTACGTAAAAAAAATTACATAATATTTTATAATATATGTTGAACTGTTCAAATCCACATAAATTTAGAAAATGTTCATGTTTACCTCTTTGAACTATACAATAATAAAAATAGAATAAAGATTTATGATAATTTATTGTATTTTTATATTGGAAATTTTGCATATCATTAAACCAAACAGCAACAACAAAAAAACATAATGGAAATGGTAGGGCGATACGTAGACTATATTACTCCCAGCTAGCTAACAGTTGTTCAGAAAATATACATCGTTCGAGTGGCTAGTGTACATAGCATTAAAACTGCAGGTACCAAGATCAAAACCCTCAATGACTGTTTTTTTCCCGCCTACTAGCATAAGAAAGGGCGTTTTTATCACATTTAATTAAACTTTAGGGTGTTTCCAAAAAATAACTTGCACACACCTCGCCAGTGCAGGCGACGCTCACACACACTGACATGTGGGGCAGCCGCCGGTTGTCACACCATGCGTACAGCACATATGGCGGCATACAGGCGAAGGCACCGTATATGCATCATGCGACAAGTTATAGCACCACTTTTGCGTATTTTACAAGTTTAGGCACCAAAGTGACCGTGCCCGACAAGTTAAGGCACCCAGGTGTATTTAACTCTTAGCAAAACGTCGCGGCGGCACATTATTTGTACACGGAAACTATTTCCTTTCAAATATAACTTCGACCGCTTGGCATGGGAAAAGAATTCTAGTATATGAGACCAGGTCTCACGGGTTAGCAGGTGAGACCTATCCTAATGGGTGACACGTGGCATTCACAAATCATAAAGCATCTGCCCCACCCCTACCTGAAATCAGGGAGGGAGAGATTAGATCCTTTATGATTTGTGAATGCCACGTGTCAGGTTCACCTACTAACCGTGAGACCTGGTCTCATATAATTTTTTTTCCCTTGACATGACTGGTTTGCTATCTCCAAAAAAAAGTCAACAGATATAACTTCGACCTAAGAGCTCAATAAGACATATTCGGTACGGTGACCTAACCTGCAGGCAGGGCCGTCTCCAGAAATTTGAGGCCCCTGTGCGAAATACAAATTGTGGTCCTAAAATTTCTAGAATACTCGGTTTTTAAGAAAAGAAATTTGAATAAATTCAAACACTGTATAAATTATAAGCTAGTCAAGATAATATGACAAAAATAAACGTCCTGAATGTTAAACGAGCAACTATCTTGGAAATCTTGGTGTGTGTCAATTTGATTAACTAACCTAGTTCATATAATCCCCTAAAAAAGTTGATTGATGAATTGATGCATATGCGTTGTTAGAAGGGATAGAGGGATTGGTGGAATAGTTTGTTGTATTGCTTGAGCCTCGTGGACATATATATATATATATATATACATACATATACATATATATATATATATGAGTGCAAAGACCAACTTAGAGTACAAGACAAAGCAGGACCAAATCCTAGTCTATCATATACTTCCTAATAATCTTATACTCAACATCCCCCCGCAGTCACAACGGTAGCGTCGCAGACGGTGAGACTGGAGAAGAATCCGAAGGCAAGCCGACGGACACCCCCCACAGTCGTAACGGTCGACGCATCGCGGAAGTCGTGACTGGAGTGGAAACCGACGAGGTTGCTCAAGCAGGCGGTAGCCCTTTGTGTCATTTGTCGATGTAGCCGAGAGTGTGTGTGGTGGAGCCGTGGTCGAAGTAGCCGTGCGAAAAATGTCGTGGTCGATGTCGAGTCGGGGTGGCCGGTGTCGAGGAAGTCGTCGTGGAGCCGCGGGCGCAAGGGGGCGCCGAGTTAGCATGGGCGCAGTTGTGTCAAAGTAGTGGTGCGCCGGAAAGGAGATGTTGTTGACGACGCGTCGCGGCGGGTTTGCCAAGCCTGGGGACACATCATAGACGAAGGCACGCACCAGTGTTGCCAGCACCGGGCATGTGTAGACGGACGAAGAGGAAGTTGACGAAGCGCCGCACCAGGCTTGCCAGGCCCAGGGACACATCGTGGACGAAGGCATGCGGCGGTGTTGCTAGCACCGGGCATGCGGAGACTAGGACCTGCACGAGTTGTACGCCATGTTGAAGAAGTCAGAGGGCCAGCAGAGAAGGACTCAACGACGGTTGCGGCGTCCATTGGCGCGGGGCCAATGTCACCAACGGTGGTCGGAGTAGACGAAGTGGTCGGGGTAGATGACGACGATGCTGACAACGAGCTGGTGCTGGATGAAGACGAAGGAGGTGGACGGGCGGCTGCGGCAGCTACGAGGTAGCGGCGGCGGCGGCCAAAGAAAAGCGGCGGCGGCGGCCTGACGGCGGCGGCGGCTTGATTAGGAGCACGACAGTGGTGCTCAAAGTAGGCGGAAAAACCCTGACAACATGACGAAGACCGGCGCGGACGTGGCGTTCCCGCGCCAAGGGAGACGGCGTGGCGCATACCACGAGAGTTCGATGCGCGGTGACGGCGGAGTGGACCGCGGGCCGCGGCGCTACGGCGCGAAGGGGCGACGCAGCGGCGGCGGGCAGGTCTGGGCAACGGCGGGAAGACCTCGGGGTGGCGGCGCAGACCGCGGGTCGCGGTGTGACAGCCCGAAGGGGTGGTGCGGCGGAGGAGTACGGGTCGGTGCAACCGCGGGGACGACCTCAGGATGGCTGTGTGGACCGCGTGCCACGCTCGCTACGGCCCGACGGGACGATGCAGCGGCGGCGCGAGGGTCGGTGCGGCCACAAGGACGACCAGGAGCGGACGGCCTCGGGGCGGCGGTGGACCGCGGGCTGCGGCACTACGGCCCGAAGGGGCGACACAGCGGTGACGCGGGTCAGTGCAGCCGGGAGAAGAACCACGGGGCGGCGGCGCTGCGGCCCGACGGGGCAACGCAGCGGCAGCCCGTTACTCGATCGGTGGAGGGACGCGCTAAACTCGGGGATGATCTTCACGAGACCTGCGGAGGCGTGCGCAACCGACGGGCCAGGTCAGTCGCGCGGCGGAGATGAGGCGGAACGCGGCGGCGGGCGGGTGATCAATCCGATCGTGCGCGAGGTCGGGGACGCCGCTCGGTGAAGATGTGGTGGCGGCGGAGTCCAAGATGAAGCCGACGATGGCGGGCGGCAGGGCGGCTATGATTGGCTACATGGCGCGAGGCCGTCGGGTCGGGTAATGCAGGAGTCCCGATCGGAGCAAACCGGTGACGGCTGACGTAGATCGACGGGCGGGCCGATGCGCGAACGGCAGCGGCGAAGGGCCGCCTCATGACGCGAAGCCGCTGGGTCGAAGCAACCGGCGGGCAGACGCGCGGACGACGCGCGAGGCCGCCGGGTTGGAGAAGAAGCCGGCCGATCGCGCCGGGATTGGAGTAGAGACGCACGGGTTCGACGGCGATGGTGGGCGACGCAAACCGATCAAGATTAGATCGGAAAACCAAAAAGAAACCGCCGATCAAGATGACCGGCGGGAGAGAAAAACCCTGGAGTAAGGCTCGGGAAAAAGACTCTCTAGGGCAGCCGGTCAACACGACCAGCGGACGAACCCTAGGTACGGGCGGGGCAGCCCCCGGCGGTGGTCATGGAGGTCGACCGCCCCGGGGATGGTGCGCAGGTGCCGAAGCGGCGGCGGCTAGGGTTTAGGATCGACTTGCGCTAGATACCATGTTAGAAGGGAGAGAAAGGATTGGTGGAATAGTTTGTTGTATTGCTTGAGCCTCATGGGCATATATATATATAGGAGTACAAAGACCAACTTAGAGTATAAGACGAGGCAGGACCAAATCCTAGTCTATCATATACTTCTTAATAATCTTATACTCAACATGCGTAAAATATACTGACTAATGTAATTATTCAACAGAACACAATATAGTCTACATTTAATGGATTCAATTTGAGCACACCTGTTAGACATATCGATGATGCCCTCACCTTTGGTCTTGTCCACCCGCTGCTTCAACTTGTGTGTTTTGATTTGCTGCGACTTTCCGAGCGACCGGCGGCTAGCGAAATCACGGAATTAGTTCTTGATACGAGAAGGGCTATGAATTGAGTTGTGTCTCTGGGCAGGAAATGAAGCAATCACTAAAGCAAAAAAACAAAGGGAACGAAGCAATCAAAAACGAGACAACACCACTAGCGTAGGTATCCCTGCGGCGGCGGCACACATCTGTCAGTTTATCTCTGGAAAGATCGTAGATTGATCGATGGATCGGTAGGTTGTGTAGTAGATCAGGACTAGGGCGCGGTTCAGGACATATTGGAGCAGGCCCAGTTCAAGGGAGCCCGCGACTAGCAGCGAAAAAGGGCCCAAAACAGCCCCCCCCCCTAGAATTTGGGGGCCCTGTGCGGTCGCACAGCCCGCTCATGCCCTTGGACGGGCCTGCCTGCAGGTCCCATGAATCAGCAATGAAGTGCGGCAGCAGAAGCACCGGCTCCTCCCCGCTGCCAAACTCCACCCGGAGATCCTCCTCGTCGTCGCACTCGCAGGCGATGGTGGTGGCCACGATGGCGCCTCGATCACTCATAGATGCATGAGTGTGAATTTCGGTCCTCAGGAAGCAGTGCGGGGATTCGATTAGGGAGGAGGTGGAGCGACTGTGGGGAAACCCTGGCGAGCAGGAGAGGATTAGAGGGAGAATTGGGAGCTCATCCTACCCCGCCCATGACCGCCGACGCAGCAAAGTCAAGGATCTCTCCCCGAGCGCCTCCTCCCCGTACTGTGTTGGCAAGGAGTTGAAAGAGCTATCGCGATGGCTACACTAGCGGCGAAGAGGCCGGGGGAGCACCTCATTTCCTTTATCAAATGTGGAATCGCTGGATTTTCCTTCATCCATGGGAGCTTGCAGCTGTAGTTGCCTTGCTTCCCCGCACCGCCTTTTCATTATCTTTCCGCGCGTGTAGGGCCACAAAATTGACACAAAGACACAAAATCATACGCGAACAACACGAGGGGTTCAACCGTCTAGGCCCAACAGAGAGACATTGCTCCTTCCGTCTGACATGCGGGGTCCAACACGCAAAAGTAGTCCAGAGCGCTCAAGGGAGCCCTCTTACCTGTAGCACCCAGAGCGATGTATTCCTTGGGAGCTTGGAGTTTTAAAGGACTAGTGGCGATGCACTTCACGTGGGGTCCTCCTATATGGCGCAGCTAGCACCACGGAGCGGACGCGCGCACACCCTCGGCTGCCCCCGCGCCCATTTTGGGCCAGCCCATGAGCGGCATCGGGGAAGTCCCCCTGTTGACTTGTTTCATTTTTTCATTTTCTTCTTTCTTAAATAATTCAAGAATTCGAAAACTTTTCAAAATTCAAAACAATGTGAATTTCAAAAAAATCATGGAGCTAGAAAATGTGCCTGAATTCGAATAATGTTCACAATTTTTGAATAATGTTCGTGATTTCAAAAAATATTTGTCATTTCAAAAAATGCTATTGAATTTGGATATTGATGAACATTTTTAGAATTTAGTGAACATTTTGAAACATTATGGTGAACAAATTTTGAATATGATGAACATTTTTTTAGTTAGATGAACATTTTTTTTCAAAACACATGCATGAAAAGAAATTAATAAGATGATTTTTTTGAAATTGATGAAAAAAATTCGAATTTGATGAATATTTTTTAAAACAATGAACAAATTTTAAATTTGACGGGGTTTTTTAAAGCGATGAGCAAATTTCAAATTTGATGAACATTTTTTAAAACGATGAAAAAATTTCGAATTTTATGAACAAATTTTGAATTTTGATGAACATTTTTTAATCCCGATGAATACATTTTGAATTTGATGAACAAAATTTAAATTCAAAAGATCTTTTTTTAATTGAATGAACAAAAAGATGTTCGTCGATTTGAAAAGAAAATTCACAAAAAATGGTGAACAAGTAAAGAAGAAAAACGAAAAAGGAAAAGGAAAACAGAAAAGAAAAAGAAAAAAAGAAAAAAAAGGAAACCAGAAAAAGGAACAAAAAAGGAAAAAGAAAGAAAGAGAAAGAAAGAAAAAGCCAAAAGGAAAAAAAAGGAAACCAGAAAAACCGGTTCCGGGAAGGTCCTAGAACCTTCCCAAAACCGGCTGGGGGTGAATCCCGAGTTTAATGGGCCGACCCATGGAAAATCCAGCACTCGAGGAGGGGTGCGCAGTATGTCAATAGTCGGCGACCTACGCACCGTATAGGAACCACCCTGCACGTGTTAACCAAATTAAACATAACAATCTTTATCTTTACCTTTTTTACGGGACAATCTTTATCTTTACCTAATAATAAAGCACCAATCGCTTCTGCCCGCTCACTATCACAGCATTTTTGCAGAGTTTTTGGTATTCAACCCGTAGTCCTATTTTAAGTGGCTATCTGAGAAGACTTTAGTTCTTACACAAAGGACCCTGCATTTTCGGGCATTCAACCTGCAGTCCCTTTTTAAGTGGCTATAATCTGAACATTTCGTTCTTGCAACATGGTCCATGCATTTTTTTATTATTCAACCCGTGATTTAGCAAAGATGGCGCTCGAGCGAGCATGGCGCTTGAGCGGCATAGATTGGCCATGGTGGTTGTGTGACGCAGCAAGAGGCGGGTGTCGAGGTGCAGCTGATTTGATGTGTGATGGAAATAGATGGATGGGGCACTGGTGTGGTGTCGAACGGGGTTGAGCCGTGCGGCGGCGCCATGGGCAGATGCAGCCGGAGCTGCGCATCCGGGTAGAGAACAAGAGGAGGAGGAGCATGGAAGGAAGGAGGCGGCGAATGGATGAGAGTAGAGGTCGGAGTGGCGGCGGCCTCGCTGGAGTAGCGAACGCGCGAGGTTGGCGACGAGCGGGATTGAGGGGCGCCGAGCACTGCATCTCTGCTTATGACGGCACTAAGAAGAGATGGGGATCGGGAGGCTTATGGGGTCGAGCTACGTTAGCATAGTGGGGGCGGCTGGGCCTTAGGGGTTAAGTTGGTCGGCCTGTGAAAAATATGAAGAAAAGTAAGGAAGGCTTCTGCTTAGGGCGTTAGTAAATTAAGCGGATCATCCATGATTAAATGAATTCGGAATGCTGGCGCACAGTGCGGGCAAAATAAATGGATTCACCTATAATTTAAGGGATCAAAGAAGGATTAGGAAGCATGGTGTGGTCAATGGATTGATCATAAGTAGTGGAATGACTGTTGCATGATGCCTTAAATAGCATGCTTGTCTGGATAGGTACAATAAAATACCTAAAGAGAAGAGGCCTAAGAAAACATGTTGCATGGTTTCGGCATGCCAATCCTGCGTTGCCGCTTGTTGTGGCAGCAACATCTCCCACATCCACCCCAACATCTACACCGATGCACATCACCAACATTGCCTTAGCACCAGCAAGGCGAAGCTGTACTCCACCGACATATCTTTTTATGATGAAGCAATCCATATCTTGTTGGGCACCAACATCATCAACCCGGTGCCCCAGAGGATCGTGGCATGGAGCTTGCAAGGAGGACACCACCAACGTGAACATCATCAAGCTGGAGCCCGGATGCATGGAGCTCGCGGGAATGCCGCTGTATGCCAAGGAGGATGGCGACACGAAGCTTGCTAGGATGACTCCCCTCATCTTCTTCATCAAGCTGGCGCCATGGAGGACAGATACGTGGAGTTCATGAGGGTGCCGCTGCTATGCCACGGTGCATGGCAACATGGAGCTCGCCAGGACAACGTCCATCATCAACATCATCAAGCTGGGGTCACGGAGGATAGCGACACGGAGCTCACCGGACGACATCACCGATTTCTACCTCGTCAAGACGGAGCCCACGACCCGGAGCCACAAAGATGACACTCCCCCCGGTGCTGCCCGCAACATGAAGGCCGCAACACAGAGAAGAAGATGGCTCTACATGGTGTTGTGCGTGACCCAGAGGAGAAGACGGTGTAGCATGATGCCATTCGCAACCTTGTAAGTGCATCTAGTGCCACCCCTAGTTGGTTTTGGAGCATTACGACAAACGTGGTTGAGGGACTAATGTGTTTGTGAGAATTGCAGGATAACACAGGTAGTGTCCCTCATTGATTCGGTTTATCTACCGGAGATGACCCCTAAAGATGTGTGAAGACATTGAAGACAATGGTGGTTCGTGAAGACATTCATGATGAAGATTATGACACGTGAAGCTATTCACTTGAAGACTATGGAGTGTGAAGACATAGTTGTTTCGTAGTTTCCTTTTCTTCTTATTGAGTCATAGGAACCACCGCACTGTTAAGTGGGGTCCAAGTGAACAAAGTCAGAGTGACTAAAGTGATGCTCAACCAAATCATATGTCTTCGAGCGAAGACAATGAGAGCAAATCTTATCCAGAGTTGGATGAGTCAGTTTTGCTTGTAGCCCAAGCCAAGCTGCCGCGTGTGTTTGAAATCTGGCCATTGGACATGTGTCAGTTCCTTAGTGACCCAGGGTCATTTTGGACATATCAGGTCAGGTTGCCTCCTGGCTATAAATAGCCCACCCCCTACACCATAAATTGGTGGATGCTCAGAGTTAGTGCACGACTTTTGTCGTTTGAGAGCAACCCACCTCTGAAGCATTTGAGAGCGAAATTCTTGCGACGACAAAGCCCAAAACACCCAGAGCCAAAGAGTGTTAGGCATCTCTGAAATCTTTCTGTTCGCGTGATCTGAAGACTTGTTACACTTGAGGACTGTGAATCCTCCAGCTGGTTAGTCGTCACGTTCTGAGCATCCAAGAGTCATTATGGATTGCCGATGAACGAAGTCTGTGAAGGTTTGGAAGTCTACCTCGAAGACTTACCTGAGTGATTGAGCGAGGACTGGGTGTCCTTAGCTCAAGGGGAATAAGGTGAATACACGGTCTTCTGAGTTAAATCTCAGCCTCCCTAACCAGACGTACAGTTGTCACAACAACTAGAACTGGTCTACCAAATCCTTGTCTTCATCAAGCTACTGGTTCTATCCTCTACTCTCCTTACTTTACAGTTGTCTTCGTGAAGTCATTTCTTGTCTGTCTGATCTATTTGATTTCACACTATGAAGACTATTATCTGTTTAGCTTCCTACTATCTACCTTTCTGATCCTGCCTACCTAGTTGCAATTAGTCTTCGTGCTTTCATTATATTGTATGTTTGACTAATGCTTGCCTAGTGTAGCTTTCATTCCGTTGCTTACTATATAGGCTCAATTTACCTGTTTGTCTTCAAAGCCACCGTGTTTTGAAGACTTCCATAAAACTCGCCTATTCACCCCCCTATAGTCGATAACTAGCACTTTCAATTGGTATCAGAGCAAGGTACTCCCTTGTTCTGTGTGATTCAGTTTAACCACCTAGAGTTTTGGCTATGTCGACTGCAGGGATAATCAAGGTCTCCGCTGCATGTCCTATCTTTGATGGTCAAGATTATCCCAAATGGAAAGTAACGATGAAGAAGCGCCTCCTTGCCATGAACAGTGAACTATGGACCGTCAGAGAGATTAGTCTCACCGATTTATGCAAGATGGCGAATGTCGACGACATTCGAAAGTACACTCATCTGGATATCACTGTTAAGGATATCATATGATCATGCATATCCAATGACGAGTTCAGGCGCATCATGCATCTTTGCAATGTGAAGCTTATCTGGGACCGGATTTTTGATGTCTATGAGGGTCATCAAACCCGTCAAGACCCGTGGTTCTCCGAGTTCAAAGAATCTTTTTAAATGGTGTCTTTCGAACCCGAGCCATCTGATCAAAACTACTGCCTCATGGCACGTAGTGTCAAGGTAACCTCTGGTGATTCCAAGCCTAGCTATAAGACACTTGCTAACATTGCAACTAAGCAACAAACTGCTATGGAACATATTCAAAAGCTGCTAGACAAAAGCGATGACCTGTTCGACGCAGAAATGATTCGAACCCAGTCCTTAATAAAAGACATTAAAAGTCTTCGCGTTAAGTATGAAGATCTTGAAAGTCGTCATGAAACTCTCTCAGCCTCTCATGAGAAGCTCTCCTACAATTATCTTCAAAGAAAGCAGGATCTAGAGAAACTGAGAGCGTCTCATGAAGATATTCAAAAAGAGAACGATTCACTACTCGCCCAACAGATCAGTACCGCTCAGGTAGAATTTGTTCCACCATGCTTAAAGTGTCTTGAGTGCGATAATGCTATCTCTGTTGCTGAATGTTCTACTGCTTCTGATGTTGCAATATCTTCAACTACTGATGTGGTAACTAATCCCTCTACTAAGGATGCCACTACTATTGCTAATGAGAATGCTAGGTTGAAGACATTGCTTGAGACTGGCATGTACAAAAGCCTCAAAGGGCATCAAACTTTGTGCGATGTCCTCAAGAAGTAGATTCTGAACCGAAACCCTAGGAAAGAGGGTGTCGGGTTCGAGAGGAAAATGAACATTGATGGTTCATATTGGACACCTGAGCAGTACCACAAAACCACCCGGGTTGCTGCTAAGGATCCTTCAGTGGACCCATCTACTTTATCTGGCTTCACATGCTAACCCAATTATCATTGATGAATCCTTTGATGCAAATTATAAACTGTTTAAGAATCAGAATGATGAAGTGTTTGCCAGGTACATTGGTACTAACTGCAGGAATGGGTCACCCCAGAAGAAGATCTGGGTGCCCAAAAGTTGTCTTGAGAAGCTTCCCGTGAATGTCATCATGGCACCACCTGGGAAGAAGACAAACTCCCGATCAAAGGCTTCATATGGTCCAAAGGCTTCATACAGACAGAGGACCACTCATGGTCACCCTAACGTCAGTGTTTTGTAGGATAATCGCTACGAGACTCATGAATATGAGTGTGTTTCCTCTAACCGCTATGTTCATAAAACTAAGAACTTTTCTGCATATTCTTATGAGTACTATTCTCCTCCTGTGAAGCTATTTTCTAGGGCTCCCAAGCCAAAGTTCTCAAATGCTGCACTTAGACTCATTGCTTCTAAGCCACCCCTGAAGATGTGGGTGGTTAAGAAGAATTAACTTCTTTTACAGGGAAAGGTCTCCAGCCAGAAAGAAAAATCTTCTGACAACAATGCTGGAGACCTAAAACATCTTGTGGGGACGCAAGATAAAATGCTCCAATGGTCTTATCATGTATTTCGTCCCAGGGTTCCTTGATGAGCATCCTATCATGCCTAACCAGGATTTAAACTTTGATAATATGCTTGTTCACTACATGTTTCTGCTTCACAATACTCTTGGTGAAGCATATCCCACTAACTACACTGTAGGGTACAACTCTGAAAGCCACTGAATGGATTATGGACAGTGGCTACACCAACCACATGACTAGTGATCGAAATCTTCTTATGGATTCAACCCTACGTCCATCTACTAAGAACCACATCACATTCACTGACATTGGTAAAAGTAAGGTATTGGGTCTTGGTAGAGTTGCTATCTCAAAGGATCAGCACATGGATAAAGTGATGCTTGTTGAATCCCTAGGTTACAACTTAATGTCTGTGTCAATGCTCTGTGATCTGAACATGATTGTGATATTTGGAAAATATTGTTGTCTTGTGCTAATGGAATCTGACAAATCTCTAGCCTTCAAAGGCTATCGAAGAGGTGATCTGTATATGGTAGATTTCTCAGCAGGACCACAGCTTGCCGTATGTCTTCTAGCAAAGGCTTCAGAATGCTGGCTATGGCATCGAAGACTAGGACATGCGGGCATGAGGAACCTGTACACTCTCGCAAAGAAGAAGCACATCATTGGCATCGAGGGCGTCAAGTTCAAGAAGGATCATCTATGTGGTGCCTGTGAAGCTAGAAAGATGATGAGAGCCAAGCATCCCTCAAAGACAATCATGACTACCTCACGTCCCTTCGAGCTGCTTCACATGGATCTATTTGGCCCTACTCACTACTCTACTCTTACTACTACTACACATCTTTATGGCTTCGTTATTGTTGATGATTACTCAATATACACCTGGGTGCACATAATTCTCTATAAGACTGAAGTGCAGGATGTCTTCAGACGCTTCGCAAACCAGGCCATGACGAATTATGGCATCAAGATCAAGCACATCCGGAGTGACAACAACACTGAATTAAAGAACACTGGCCTCAACATTTATCTTGATACTTTGGGCATCACACATGAGTTCTCTGCTCCTTACACACCTCAGCAGAATGGCATCATGGAATGCAAGAACAGAACGCTCATTGAGATGGCATGGACGATGCTCGATGAGTACAAGACTCCAAGAAAATTCTGGCCTGAAGCTATTGATACTGCATGCAACATCATCAACAGAGTATATCTTCACAAGTTCTTCAAGAAGACATCTTATGAACTTCTGACTGGTAAGAAGCCAAATGTCAGTTACTTCAAAGTCTTTGGTGCTAGGTGCTGGATCAAAGATCCACATCACACGTCTAAATTCGCACCAAAAGCACATGAAGGTTTTATGCTTGGTTACGGAAAGGACTCGCACACCTACAAAGACTTCAACCTCTTTCACTATAAAGTGGTTGAAACTGTAGATGTGCGGTTCGATGAGACTAATGGCTCGCAAAGAGAGCACGTGCCGAATGTGCTATATGAAGCTACACCAGGTAAGGCTATCAAGTTGATGGGTACTGGAGAATTCATACCCACAGAGGAACTGGCAGAGGATGAGATTATCATTTCTGCACCTAATCAACTTGAAGACAATGCTCAGTCCGAAGCCAATGCTGAAGACGAAGACAACAGTCAGTCAGATCAAAATCTTCGTCCAGCTCATCCTCGGGTTGCAAATGAAGTCCAGATTGAGAACATCATTGATAGCATCAACACTCCTGGCCCTCTCACTCGACAAGAGCTACACAACTAGCAAACTTCTGTGGTCACTTTGTTTTTGTCTCTATATCTGAACCTAAGAAAGTCGAAGAAGCCTTCATGGAACCTAAATGGATTCAAGCTATGCAAGAAGAGCTTCAACAGTTTGAGCTGAATAATGTCTGGGAGCTTGTCAAACGTCCTGATCCTTGCAAGCACAATGTCATTGGCACAAAATGGATCTATCGCAACAAACAAGATGAACTTGGACAAGTTGTCAGAAACAAAGCTCACCTTGTTGCTGAAGGTTACACGCAAGTGGAAGGAATAGACTTTGATGAAACCTTTGCTCCTGTGGCTCGTCTTGAAGCTATTCACATACTACTGGCCTATGCCAACCATCACAACATTATTCTGTACCAAATAGATGTGAAGAGTGCCTTTCTCAATGGCAAAATCGAAAGAAGTGTATGTTGCTCAACCGCCTGGCTTTGAAGATCCTAAGCATCCTGATATGGTGTATAAGCTCAACAACGCACTGTATGGCCTCAAACAAGCACCTCGCGCTTGGTATGACATGATACGTCTCCAACGTATCTATAATTTTTGATTGTTCCATGCTATTATATTACCCCTTTTGGATGTTTATGGGCTTTATTTTACACATTTATATCATTTTTGGGACTAACCTATTAACCGGAGGCCCAACCCATATTGTTGTTTTATTGCCTGTTTCCGTATTTTGAAGAAAAGGAATATCAAACGGAGTCCAAACGGAATGAAACCTTCGGCAGCGTGATTTTTTGGAAGAATATGATCCTGGAGACTTGGAGTCCACGTCAGAAGATCCTCGAGGAGGCCACGAGATAGGAGGCCGTGACTCCCTTACAGGGTGGTGGCCCCCTGTCTTGTGGGCCCCTCGAGCACCTCCCGACCGACTTCTTTCGCCTATATAAGCCTACGCACCGTAAAACCATTGAAAATGAAGATAGATCGGGAGTTCCACCGCCGCAAGCCTCTATAGCCACCAAAAACCTCTCGAGAGCCCGTTCCGGCACCCTCCCGGAAGGGGATCCATCACCGGTGGCCATCTTCATCATCCCGGCGCTCTCCATGACGAGGAGGGAGTAGTTCACCCTCGGGGCTGAGGTATGTACCAGTAGCTATGTGTTTGATCTCTCTCTCTCTCTCGTGTTCTTGACTTCACACGATCTTGATGCATCACGAGCTTTGCTATTATAGTTGGATCTTATGATGTTTCTCCCCCATCTACTCTCTTGTGATGAATTGAGTTTCCCTCTTGAAGTTACCTTATCGGATTGAGTCTTTACTTTGAGAACACTTGATGTATCTCTTACCGTGTTTATCTGTGGTGACAATGGGATATCACGTGCCTCTTGATGTATGTTTTGGTGACCAACTTGCGGGTTCCACCCATGAACCTATGCATAGGGGTTGGCACACGTTTTCTTGACTCTTCGGTAGAAACTTTGGGGCACTCTTTGAAGTAATTTGTGTTGGTTGGATGAATCTGAGATTGTGTGATGCATATCGTATAATCATGCCCACGGATACTTTAGGTGACAATGGAGTATCTAGGTGACATTAGGGTTTTGGTTGATTTGTATCTTAAGGTGTTATTCTAGTACGAACTCTTTTATAGATTGATCCGAAAGAATAGCTTTGAGGTGGTTTCGTACCCTACCATAATCTCTATGTTTGTTCTCCGCTATTAGTGGCTTTGGAGTGACTCTTTGTTGCATGTTGAGGGATTGTTATATGATCTATCTATGTTATTATTGTTGAGAGAACTTGCACTAGTGAAAGTATGAACCCTAGGCCTTGTTTCGTACCATTGCAATACTGTTTACGCTCACTTTTATCATTAGATGCCTTGCTGTTTTTATTATTTCAGATTACAAAACCTATATCTACTATCTATTTTGCACTTGTATCACCATCTCTTCGCCGAACTAGTGCACCTATACAATTTACCATTGTATTGGGTGTGTTGGGTACACAAGAGACTCTTTGTTATTTGGTTGCAGGGTTGTTTGAGAGAGACCATCTTCATCCTATGCCTCCCACGGATTGATAAACCTTAGGTCATCCACTTGAGGGAAATTTGCTACTGTCCTACAAACCTATGCACTTGCAGGCCCAACAACGTCTACAAGAAGAATGTTCTGCAATAGACATCAAGCTCTTTTCTGGCGCCATTGCCGGGGAGGCTAGGTAAAGGGAACTCACTCACACCCCGTCAACTAAGCTCTTTTCTGGCGCCGTTGCCGGGGAGGTGAGTGCTTGAAGGTATATCTTTATATCTTGCAATCGAGTCTTTTTGTTTCTTGTTTTATCACTAGTTTAGTTTATAAAAGAAAACTACAAAAAAATGGAGTTAAGTTTGTCTCATACGCTTCGTCTTTTTAATATCTTTCGTGAGAATGATGGAAAGGAAAATTGTGCTCAAGTGCTAGAAGAAGAATGCATTAAAATGCTTGGTACTAGATCTTTGTATGATGAGCATGATTGCAATGTTGTTAGTATGAATTCCTTGAATATCCATGATGCTAATGATATGCAAAGCCACAAGCTTGGGGAAGTTATGTTTGATGAATATGATATTTTTTGTCCCCCAAGTTTTGATATGCAAAGTTGTTATGATGAAAGCATGCCTCCTATTTATGATGATTATATTGATGAAAGTGGGTTTGGAAGAGTGTCTACTTTAGGAAGTAGTGATCCCACTATTTTGGAGGATGTTGAATCTTATTGTGATGAACATGAAAGTGGATTTGGAAGAGTGTCAACTTTATTTAGTGATGATTCCACTATTTCGGAAGAGGTTCCAATTGATTATAAGAACAAAGTTGCTATCTATAATGATTATTGTGATTTATGCTATTAGGAATAATGATAACCATGAAACTTGTCATCATGATTTTAGTTTTCAATTGGATTATGCCTCACATGATAATTATTTAGTTGAGTTTACTCCCACTATTCCGAATGAGAAGGATTTTGTTTATGTGGAGAGTAGTAAATTTTCTATGCTTGTAGATCATAAAAAGAATGCTTTAGGTGCTGGTTATATTGTTGAATTCATTCATGATGCTACTGAAAATTATTATGAGGGAGGAATATATGCTTGTAGGAATTGCAATAATATTAAGTTTCCTCTCTATGTGCTTAAAATTTTGAAGCTATGCTTGTTTTACCTTCCTATGCTAGTTGATTATTGTTCCCATAAGTTGTTTGATCACAAAATACCTATTCATAGGAAGTGGGTTAGACTTAAATGTGCTAGTCATATGCTTCATGATGCTCTCGTTATGTTTCAGTTCTTATCTTTTATGTGAGCATCATTGTCACCATCATGCCTAGCTAGAAAGGCATTAAAGAAAAGCACTTGTTGGGAGACAACCCAATATCTATCCTTACTGTTTTTGTGTGTCCACATGATTATGCTACTGTAGTAATCATGTTTTATAGCTTTTGTTTCAATAAAGTGCCAAGTAAGACCTTTAGGATAGCTTACGGTGATAGTTGTGTTGATCCTGCTGAAAATCAGAAACTTTTGCACCCAGTAATTTAGTTTTGTTAATTCACAGAAACGTGCTTCCGATCTGATTCTTTTTTTCTCTGGATTGGTACACGAATTTCTTAGGACTTCCTAATTTGGTAGGATGTTTGGAGTGCCAGAAGTATACGTTTGATACAGATTACTACAGACTATTCTATTTTTGACAGATTCTGTTTTCTATGTGTTGTTTGCTTATTTTGATGAATCTATGAGTAGTATCGGTGGGTATGAACCATAGATAAGTTGGAATAGAGTAGATATTAGACCAATATGAATTTATAATGAATTCATTACAGTACCTAAGTGGTGGTTTTATTTTCTTATACTAACGGAGCTTACGAGTTTTCTGTTGAGTTTTGTGTTGTGGAGTTTTCAAGTTTTGGGTAAAGATTCGATGGTCTACGGAATAAGGAGTGGCAAGAGCCTAAGCTTGGGGATGCCCAAGGCACCCCAAGGTAATATTCAAGAATAGCCAAAAGCCTAAGCTTGGGGATGCCCCGGATGGCATCCCCTCTTTCGTCTTCGTTCATCGGTAACTTTACTTGGAGCTATATTTTTATTCACCACATGATATGTGTTTTGCTTGGAGCGTAATTTTCTCTTGTTAGTATTTGTTTGATGTTAGTTAGAATAATTTTTTGCATCTTTAGTTTCAATAAAAATGTCAAGGATAGCCTTTGCTATGCTTATTTTGCTAGTATACATGTTGCTGTTTGAAAACAGAAAGTTTACCGCTGTTGCAAAAAATCCCTAGAAAAGTCAGAGCATGATATAATTTTGAAACTTTTTGCATAATGAGATCTGATAAATTTACTGCAGTGGGAATTTTAGTTCATAATTTTTGGAGCTAGGGAAGTATTGATACTCTTGCATTCTTTACAGACTATACTGTTTTGACAGATTGCTGTTATGTTTGCATTGTTTGCATATGTTTGCTTGTTTAATGATTCTATTTAAGGATAGGAGTATTAAATATGCAGAGGAATTTAGTATTCAATGTGGAATAATAATTTTAGTGATTTGTTACAGTAGAAAATGATAGGGTTTTGCATTGGTTTATACTAACTTATCTCACGAGTGCTTGTTGAGTTTGTTGTGAATGAAGCTTTTGATAAAAAGAGAAACCATGATATGAAAGGAATTAAGGAGACACCAAAGTTCAAGCTTGGGGATGCCCAAGGCACCCCAAGATAATATTTCAAGAAGTATCAAGCATCTAAGCTTGGGGATGCCCCGGTAGGCATCCCACCTTTCTTCTTCAACAACTATCGGTTAGTATCGGTTGAGCCTAAGTTTTTGCTTCTCCACATGAGTTGTGCTATCCTTGCAATGTAATTTTATTTTGGTTTGCTTGCTGTTTAAATACAATACCAAGATCTGAAATTCCTTAATGTTAGAGAGTCTTCACATAGTTGCACAATTATTCGACTACTCATTGATCTTTACTTATATCTTTCGGAGTAGTTTGTCATTTGCTCTAGTGCATCACTAATATCTTTTAGAGCACGGCGGTGGTTATATTTTGTAGAAATTGCTAGTCTCTCATGCTTCACTTATACTATTTTGATAGTCTTTTAGAACAACATGGTATTTGCTATGGTTACAAAGTTGGTCCTAGAATGATGAGCATCCAAGTTGGGTATAATAAAAACTATCATAGAAAGTGAATTGGATGCTATGATCAACTTGATACTTGATAATTGTTTTGAGATATGGAGGTAGTGATATTAAAGTCATGCTACTTGGGTGATTATGAATTTAAATAATGCTTGTGTTGAAGTTTATGATTCCCGTAACATGCACGTATGGTGAACCTCTTTGTGATGAAGTTGGAGCACAATTTTATTTATTGATT
The DNA here is from genome assembly GCF_002162155.2 of Triticum dicoccoides. NCBI lineage: Eukaryota > Viridiplantae > Streptophyta > Magnoliopsida > Poales > Poaceae > Triticum > Triticum dicoccoides. Next base: position 367,304,996 of record NC_041383.1, read on the forward strand.
GTCTTCCTTATGAGTGGCGGTCGGGGACGAGCGATGGTCTTTTACTACCAATCTATCCCCCTAGGAGCATGCGTGTAGTGCTTTGATTTTTGATGACTTCTAAATTTTTGCTACAAGTATATGAGTTGTTTTGATTAATGTTGAGTCCATGGATTATACGCACTCCTTCACTCTTCCACCATTGCTAGCCTCTCTTGTACCGTGCAACTTTTGCCGGTACCATACACCCACCATACTCCTTCCTCAAAACAGCCACCATACCTACCTATTATGGCATTTCCATATCCATTCCGAGATATATTGCCATGCAACTTTCCACCGTTCCGTTCATATGACACGCATTACTTTTGTCATATTGCTTTTTGCATGATCATGTAGTTGACATTGTATTTGTGGCAAGGCCACCTTCATAATTTTCATACATGTCGCTCTTGATTCATTGCATATCTCGGTACACCGCCAAAGGCATTCATATAGAGTCATATCTTGTTCTATCTTTGAGTTGTAAATCCATAAAAGTGTGATGATCTTCATTATTAGAGCATTGTCCTAGTGAGGAAAGGATGATGAAGACTATGATTCCCCCACAAGTCGGGATGAGACTTCGGACTTTACAAAAAGAAAAAAAAAGAAAAAAAAGAGAAAGGCCAAAAAAAATAGAAGGCCAAAGAAAAGAAAAAAAGAAAAAAAATGAGAGAAAAAGATAGAAAGGACAATGCTACTATCTCTTTTTCCACACTTGTGCTTCAAAATAGCACCATGATCTTCATGTTAGAGAGTCTCATATGTTGTCACTTCCATATACTAGTGGGAATTTTTCATTATAGAACTTGGCTTGTATATTCCAATGATGGGCTTCCTCAAAAGTGCCCTAGGTCTTCGTGAGCAAGCAAGTTGGATGCACCCCACTTAGTTTCTTTTGTTGAGCTTTCATATATTTATAGCTCTAGTGCATCCGTTGCATGGCAATCCCTACTCACTCACATTGATATCTATTAATGGGCATCTCCACAGCCCGTTGATACGCCTAGTTGACGTGCGACTATCTTCTCCTTTTTGTCTTCTCCACAACCACCATTCTATTCCACATATAGTGCTATGTCCATGGCTCATGCTCATGTATTGCGTGAAAGTTGAAAAGGTTTGAGATTATTAAAGTATGAAACAATTGCTTGGCTTGTCATCGGGGTTGTGCATGATTAAATACTTTGTGTGATGAAGATAGAGCATAGCCAGACTATATGATTTTGTAGGGATAACTTTCTTTAGCCATGTTATTTTGAGAAGACATGATTACTTTGATTAGTATGCTTGAAGTATTACTATTTCTTTTATCAATATGAACTTTTATTTTGAACCATTTGGATCTGAACATTCATGCTACAATAAAGAAAATTACATTGAGAATTATGCTAGGTAGCATTCCACATAAAAAAAAATCTGTTTTTATCATTTACCTACTCGAGGACGAGCAGGAATTAAGCTTGGGGATGCTTGATACGTCTCCAACGTATCTATAATTTTTGATTGTTCCATGCTATTATATTACCCCTTTTGGATGTTTATGGGCTTTATTTTACACATTTATATCATTTTTGGGACTAACCTATTAACCGGAGGCCCAACTCATATTGCTGTTTTATTGCCTGTTTCAGTATTTCGAAGAAAAGGAATATCACACAGAGTCCAAACGGAATGAAACCTTCGGCACCATGATTTTTTGGAAGAATATGATCCTGGAGACTTGGAGTCCATGTGAGAAGATCCTCGAGGAGGCCACGAGATAGGAGGTCGCGCCCCCCTTACAGGGTGGTGGCCCCCAGTCTCGTGGGCCCTCGAGCACCTCCCGATCGACTTCTTTCGCCTATATAAGCCTACGTACCCTAAAACCATCGAAAATGAAGATAGATCGGGAGTTCCGCCGCCGCAAGCCTCTGTAGCCACCAAAAACCTCTCGGGAGCCCATTCCGGCACCCTGCCGGAAGGGGAATCCATCACCGGTGGCCATCTTCATCATCCCGGTGCTCTCCATGACAAGGAGGGAGTAGTTCACCCTCGGGGCTAAGGGTATGTACCAGTAGCTATGTGTTTGATCTCTCTCTCTCTCATGTTCTCGACTTCACACGATCTTGATATATCGCGAGCTTTGCTATTATAGTTGGATCTTATGATGTTTCTCCCCGCTCTACTCTCTTGTGATGAATTGAGTTTCCCTCTTGAAGTTACCTTATCGGATTGAGTCTTTACTTTGAGAACACTTGATGTATCTCTTGCCGTGTTTATCTGTGGTGACAATGGGATATCACGTTCCTCTTGATGTATGTTTTGGTGACCAACTTGCGGGTTCCACCCATGAACCTATGCATAGGGGTTGGCACACATTTTCTTGACTCTCCGGTAGAAACTTTGGGGAACTCTTTGAAGTAATTTGTGTTGGTTGGATGAATCTGTGATTGTGTGATGCATATCGTATAATCATGCCCACGGATACTTTAGGTGACAATGGAGTATCTAGGTGACATTAGGGTCTTGGTTGATTTGTATCTTATGGTGTTATTCTAGTATGAACTCTTTTATAGATTGATCCGAAAGAATAGCTTTGAGGTGGTTTCGTACCCTACCATAATCTCTACGATTGTTCTAGGCTATTAGTGGCTTTGGAGTGACTCTTTATTGCATGTTGAGGGATTGTTATATGATCTATCTATGTTATTATTGTTGAGAGAACTTGCACTAGTGAAAGTATGAACCCTAGGCCTTGTTTCCTACCATTGCAATACCGTTTATGCTCACTTTTATCATTAGTTGCCTTGCTGTTTTTATTATTTCAGATTACAAAAACCTATATCTACTATCTATTTTGCACTTGTATCACCATCTCTTCGCCGAACTAGTGCACCTATACAATTTACCATTGTATTGGGTGTGTCGGGGACAGAAGAGACTCTTTGTTATTTGGTTGCAGGGTTGTTTGAGAGAGACCATCTTCATCCTATGCCTCCCACGGATTGATAAACCTTAGGTCATCCACTTGAGGGAAATTTGCTACTGTCCTACAAACCCGTGCACTTGCAGGCCCAACAACGTCTACAAGAAGAAGGTTGTGTAGTAGACATCAAGCTCTTTTCTGGTGCCATTGCCGGGGAGGCTAGGTAAAGGGCACTCACTCACACCCCGTCAACTAAGCTCTTTTCTGGCGCCGTTGCCGGGGAGGTGAGTGCTTGAAGGTATATCTTTAGATCTTGCAATTGAGTCTTTTTGTTTCTTGTTTTATCACTAGTTTAGTTTATAAAAGAAAACTACAAGAAAATGGAGTTAAGTTTGTCTCATACGCTTCGTATTTTTAATATCTTTCATGAGAATGATGGAAAGGAAAATTGTGCTCAAGTGCTAGAAGAAGAATGCATTAAAATGCTTGGTACTAGATCTTTGTATGATGAGCATGATTGCAATGTTGTTAGTATGAATTCCTTGAATATCCATGATGCTAATGATATGCCAAGCCACAAGCTTGGGGAAGCTATGTTTGATGAATATGATATTTTTTGTCCCCCAAGTTTTGATATGCAAAGTTGTTATGATGAAAGCATGCCTCCTATTTATGATGATTATATTGATGAAAGTGGGTTTGGAAGTAGTGATCCCACTATTTTGGAGGATGTTTAATCTTATTGTGATGAACATGAAAGTGGATTTGGAAGAGTGTCAACTTTGTTTAGTGATGATTCCACTATTTCGGAAGAGGTTCCAATTGATTATAAGAACAAAGTTGCTATCTATGATGATTATTGTGATGACTTGTATGCTATTAGGAATAATGATAACCATGAAACTTGTCATCATGATTTTAGTTTTCAATTGGATTATGCCTCACATGATAATTATTTAGTTGAGTTTACTCCCACTATTCCGAATGAGAAGGATTTTGTTCATGTGGAGAGTAGTAAATTTTCTATGCTTGTAGATCATAAAAAGAATGCTTTAGGTGCTGGTTATATTGTTGAATTCATTCATGATGCTACTGAAAATTATTATGAGGGAGGAATATATGCTTGTAGGAATTGCAATAATATCAAGTTTCCTCTCTATGTGCTTAAAATTTTGAAGCTATGCTTGTTTTACCTTCCTATGCTAGTTGATTATTGTTCCCATAAGTTGTTTGATCACAAAATCCCTATGCATAGGAAATGGGTTAGAATTAAATGTGCTAGTCATATGCTTCATGATGCTCTCGTTATGTTTCAATTCTTATCTTTTATGTGAGCATCATTGTCACCATCATGCCTAGCTAGAAAGGCATTAAAAAAAGCGCTTGTTGGGAGACAACCCAATATTTATCCTTACTGTTTTTGTGTGTCCACATGATTATGCTACTGTAGTAATCATGTTTTATAGCTTTTGTTTCAATAAAGTGCCAAGTAAGACCTTTAGGATAGCTTACGGTGATAGTTGTGTTGATCCTGCTGAAAATCAGAAACTTTTGCACCCAGTAATTTAGTTTTGTTAATTCACAGAAACGTGCTTCTGATCTTATTCTTTTTGCTTTGGATTGGTACACGAATTTCTTAGGACTTCCTTATTTGGTAGGAATTTTGGAGTTCCAGAAGTATACGTTTGATACAGATTACTACAGACTATTCTGTTTTTGCCAAATTCTGTTTTCTATGTGTTGTTTGCTTATTTTGATGAATCTATGAGTAGTATCGGAGGGTATGAACCATAGATAAGTTGGAATACAGTTGATATTACACCAATATGAATTTAGAATGAGTTCATTACAGTACCTAAGTGGTGGTTTTATTTTCTTATACTAACGGAGCTTACGAGTTTTCTGTTGAGTTTTGTGTTGTGGAGTTTCTACAAGAAGAAGGTTGTGTAGTAGACATCATGACACACTGAAGAAATTCCTGAAGAGCAAAGGCTTCAAACCTGGTTCACTAGACCACACTTTCTTCACGAAGACATATGATGGTGAACTATTTGTATGTCAAATATACGTAGATGACATTATCTTCGGATGCACTAATAAGAGATAAAGTGACGAGTTTGGATACATGATGCAAGAGCAATATCAGATATCCATGATGGGGGAGCTGAAATTCTTCCTTGGTCTTCAAATTTGTCAACAGCGAAATGGCATCTTCATATCGCAAGAAAAATACCTCAAAGATTGCCTGAAAAAGTTTGGAATGCAAGACTGCAAAGGGTACACGACGCCAATGCCAACCAAAAGTCATCTCGGCCCTGACGACAATGGTAAAGAGTCCGATCAAAAGGTATACCGCTCCATGATTGGTTCTTTTCTCTATTTATGTGCATCTAGGCCTGATATTATGCTTACGGTTTGCATGTGTGCCCGATTCCAAGCGGCACCAAAGGAGTCGCATCACCTAGCGGTGAAGCGAATACTTAGATATTTGGCTCACACCCCAACACTAGGATTATGGTATCCAAAGGGCTCAACATTTGATCTGGTTGGGTATTCTGATGCTGATTATGCTGGTGACAAGGTTGATCGGAAGTCCACTTCAGGAACATGCCACTTTCTTGAACGATCTCTTGTCTATTGGTCTTCAAAGAAGCAGAACTGTGTATCACTCTCCACTGCTGAATCTGAATACATTGTTGCTGGATCATGTTGTGCTCGGCTTCTCTTGGATGAAGCAAACTCTCAAGGACTATGGCATCAACATGAAGAATGTGCCACTCATCTGCGACAATGAAAGCGCCATCAAGCTTTCCAAGAATCCACTTCAGCACTCGAAGACAAAGCACATCGAGATTCGTCATCACTTTCTCAGAGATCATGTCAACAAGGAAGACATTGATATCATTCACATCAACACTGAAGAGCAACTGGCTGATATCTTCACTAAGCCCTTGGATGAGAAGAGGTTTTACAAGCTGCGGTGTGAGCTAAATATCTTAGAATCCTCAAATGTCCAGTGAATGGACACACATCCTAACGCTAATGCATGTTGATGACTTAGATGTGCAACGCACGAAGTAACGTATTTCTTCAATCAATGAAGACTTACCCTCCCAGTGTGAATACATTAATGTGGAATTTGACTTTGAAGTGCCACGATAATTGTGCGCCGTGTCTGGGTCTAATACTTCCTATACGGTGGGTAATGCCACCACCAAAACTTTTCGAAGATTTTCATTTGGCGTCTTGATTGCATTATCTTCGCAATTGGATTGTCTTCAACATTGGTTTATCTTCAAAATCTATATCTTCGCAATGATGTTTTGTCTTCAATGATGATTATATATATGCATGCCTATGTGTTCTGTCCTCTACAACATTCACTTACAGCTATGTCTTCATGTTTTTCTACCTAAGTGAATGTGATCGGCCCCTAATCCCTTCTGTGCTACTCCCTCAAATTCTTTCTGTCTAAGTCATGTGCATTCTGTTGACACTTATCGAATATCTTCTCTGCGTCCTTGTCAGCAGAAGATACAGAGACACACATTTAAAATTGCTTTTAATGTCCTATCCTTACCTGAAAATGGGAGAAGCCGGAACGACCACCCGACAATTCAGGCGTGCGTGGGAACATAGATCAACTCCTGATAAGTTGCATGCACGCCACGTGTTCATTAGATGTGAACCGCCAGGGGCACCTGCATAATTGTGTTTCGCTGCCCTCCTCCTTCTTATAAATACACACCCCTTGCGGTCAATATTCTTTCTTCCACCTCGCCACCTTGCTCAAACCCTAGCGCCTCCACTAGCTCGCGTCGACGCTGGAGACGAAGCGCTTAGCTGCCGTGACTTCTTCGGAGCCGTCCTCACGCCGGCCGCGAACCTCTTCCTCTCCGCTGCGGCTGTAGGTGTCTTCCGCTGCCAAGTTAGCGCGCGGGAGATTGGACTGCTCGGCCTCCCGTCTACATCATCTAGCAGTTCGTCTGTGGTAATTAAAACATACTTTTTACAGTCTTTTCGATCTGTCAAATCCGTCCACTTCAACCAAAAGTGGTTTATACCCTTCCAAATTTGGATCTATCTCTTTCTGAATCTCATATATTTCAAAGTATGTTAACTTATGCGTCAAAACTAGTTAGATTCCTCACTTGTACCTATTAATGGATTCATACAAATCTGGAACCAACTTCCTTCAATAAGTGAATATCTTCGCACAGTGAGGTCAATGTCTTCTAAACTGATTTATCTTCAAAATCTTCTGAGAATGCATATGACCTATTCCCCTTCCCTCGCATCTCTAATGCTATCACAGGTACATGTATGTGGGAGAATCCCTTGGTTCTCATAGTCTACATTCATTTATAGAATTCTTACAGCGTCACATTGAATCTCCTGAAGCTAGTTCTTGTCTGATCAGCAGGCGGAAGCCTTTCACTGTATTGAAGCCAATTAGTATGAACATTACAGCTTCAGAGAAGTCTGCACGAAAAGGAGGCAGGCAACGCCGTGGCAACACTGAACTTGATCTGCCTGAAGATCTTTATGAACTCTACAAATCTGACCCAGAGGAGAGCTACACCCAGCTCCTTGTATGGTCAGAGGACCACAACCTGAGAATGCCGACCCATCATCTCTCCTATGGTGTCATGAAGACAATCTTTTCAAGCGCAACTTTCAATTTGCAAAAGATTTAGCTGTTAAGAACCTGAAGGAGTTTGGCCTCATCTTCAATCCTGGCCCCTCCACTCCAAGATCAGATGGAACTCGTGAAGCCAATGAGAACAGGATTGGCCCCTTTGCCAACTTCGATGGGCTTCTGTCTCATATTGCTGCCCAGAGAGCTATTGTGGAGCAATCTACTGAAGAAGCTGATTCTGATGATGCTCCATCACCACCAAAGCAGCAGAAGAAGAAGAAGGCAAAAGCTTCAAAGCCATCTTTCTCTGCTGCTCCAAAAGCTTCAACCAAGAAGTCTGAAAACTACACCGCTTGAATCTAGTGTGCAGTCTAAAGATTTGTCTCGTGTGTCCAAGAGGACCAAGAAGCCATTGCCCAAGAAGGCTACTGGGAAACCCCTCACTCCTGCTGCCGTTCTGCACAACGAGGAAGACACCATTGATGTGTCAAGCGATGAAGATCTTGGTGATGAAGCTCTAGAGATGCTGATCAAGAGCAAGCAAGAGGCGGAGATCTTCAGTGATATGCCCCTCTTTGATGTTGACATCTTGAACAATTTCATTGATGAGTGGTTCGATGACCGGAACATCAGCATTGACAGTCTATAGCTGCCAGTGGGCATCAGCGTCACGTTCCACGAAGCTATTACTAATGAGCTGGGCCTGGCACAGAAAATCGTCGAGCTCAAAAACAAGATTGATTATGAGAAGGCCCATTTCAAGAAGAACATGCACAAGCTCAGTGTGGCAGATGTGCAAATCTTCAAGAAGATGTTGCATGACCTTAAAACTGAATTTCACAAGAAGTGTGAAGAAGCTAAAGGCTCTCGAGAATGCATGAAGTCTTATGCTCAGAAATGTGTGCAAGCGCACAATGAAGCTGAAAATAGGAAAGCTCTTGGGCGTCCTGGCATTGATCCCAGAATGGCTGATAAGAAGAATAAGAAGCCCGCTGAAGCTAATCCTGATGCTACAAGGCAGGGACAACCCAACATTGTCTTCCCTGCCAGCATGACTGGCTCGAAGCCAAAGGTCCCCTCAGCTGCTTCTAAGCTCAAGAAGACCAGGCTGGCTGAAGCAGAATCCAGGAAGAGGAAGCACAAGGATACATCTGATGATGCCCCTTCCAAGAAAAACTTGAAGACAAAGGGCTCTAAGGCTTCAAGGAAAGAGTGTGATGTTACCCCAGAGCCCCTCGTTGTTGAACCCATTTCTGTTGCATACCCTACCTCTGCTACCCGCGAGCGCCATCTTGTTGTTCATGAGCTTGCTCCCATAGAGGCACCAGAATCTGAAGAGGTTCCAGCTGTTGACCCCAACACAGCTGAAGACATTAGTCATGAAGACAATGTACTTGATGATGAAGTCCTTCCTCAGCTCGAGCCCCAATTGGTATCATCGCCCGCTCCTACGAGTAGTGAATACATTAGCATTGGTCGTCCATTGACGCCAATTGCTCAAGATGACTCATGGGCTGAGCGCCAACAAGAAGACACCCCAGTTCAAGATGAGACACCTCACACTCCACCAGCTCAAGTCACCTATCCGGTACTTGATGATGACAATTACATGGAGACCACTCCATCTCCAAAAGCATCGCCAGCGTTTCGCAAGCTTCACAAAGGTCTAAAGCCATCCGTCTCCATGTCCACCATTCCAGAAGAAGATTCACAACAATCCAACTCAGTGGCACATCAAGTGTTCCTTGAAGAGAATGCTTCTGCGACAGTTCAAGCGTCTGAAGCTAATGCTACTGAAGACATTCCGGCTGCACTAGTCGAAGAAGAAAGAAGAGAAGAAGAAAGAGAAGCCACACCCCTGTTGTTGATCAAGTCATTCTTGAAGAGAATGTGATCGTGCCTGACCCTCCGGTCGTTGACCAGATGGAGGTTGAAAACAATGAGGCTACCACCAACACTGCTACTAAAGCCAATGACCCTGTCATGGCTGAAGACAATGTGGAGCCTGAAGCCAATGTGAATGCTGAAGCTACTATTATGCCAGTCATCACTGATGGCGCTGTCCCTCCACCTCGGCCTCACACCATGGAAAGAGCTTTCAATCATGAAGGTCAGCTTGTCACTGTTTGTTGGCCTATTATGATTCCTCCAACTGCTCCAGGACCCAATATGATTATCATGTGGAGCGAAGGCCTCAAGTTCAGAAGCCAAAGCCGCGTCTGCCAAGGCATCCAAGTGTTGTCACTACACAAGGCTCATTCAGCATGCTCAGCTTCAGAGAAGACAATACATTTTTTGACAGTGCCAAGAACCCTTACAAGAAGCCAAGGATCTCATCTGACAGATTTTGGAGCCACCAACAGCGAAGCTATTACTCTTGCATTCTGTACAATCAAGACCGGACTTTTCCACACATGCGTCTAGATTGTGATGCTATGGCTAGGCTTCCATGTTTGGAAGAAGCCCTTGATTGCTTTAGGGATGTTGGTCTTTTGGCGTTCATCACTAATAAAGAGCACTGGAATGAAGAGCTCCTCCTGCAGTTCTATGCCACCTTACACATTCGAGGCTACAAGAGGGATCTGAAGACTTGGATCCTTGAGTGGATGACAAGTGATGTGCATCACGAAGCCAAAGCTCAGGATATCATCGAGCTGACTTCGCTGCCCACTCCAGGTGAGTTATACGAACCTGGTTGTTCGCTTTATCAGAATGAACTACAGAGCATCTTTCAGAGGCCAGAGCCAAATGATACGTCTCCAACGTATATATAATTTTTGATTGTTCCATGCTATTATATTACCCCTTTTGGATGTTTATGGGCTTTATTTTATATATTTATATCATTTTTGGGACTACCTACTAACCGGAGGCCCAGCCCGTATTGCTATTTTTTTGCCTATTTCAGTATTTCGAAGAAAAGGAATATCAAACGGACTCCAAACGGAACGAAACCTTCGGGAGCATGATTTTTGGAACGAACGTGATCCAGAGGACTTGGAGTGCAAGTCAAGAAGCGATCGAGGCGGCCAGGAGATAGGAGGGCGCGCCCACCCCCTCTAGGGCGCCCCCCTGTCTCGTGGGCCCCTCGAGTGGCCACCGACGTACTTCTTCCTCCTATATATACCCATGTACCCCGAAAACATCGAGGGAGCCAACGAAAAACAATTTCCACCGCCGTAACCTTTTGTATCTGCGAGATCCCATCTTGGAGCCTTCGCCGGTGCTCCGCCGGAGGGGGAATAGACCACGGAGGGCTTCTACATCAACACCATAGCCCCTCCGACGAGTTGTGAGTAGTTTACCATAGACCTTCGGGTCCATAGTTATTAGCTAGATGGCTTCTTCTCTCTTTCTGGATCTCAATACCATGTTCTCCCCCTCTCTTGTGGAGATCTATTTGATGTAACTCTTTTTGTGGTGTGTTTGTCGAGATCCGATGAATTGTGGGTTTATGATCAAGTTTATCTATGAGAAATATTTGAATCTTCTCTGAATTCTTTTATGTATGATTGAGTTATCTTTGCAAGTCTCTTTGAATTATCAATTTGGTTTGGCCTACTAGATTGATTGCAATGGGAGAAGTGCTTAGCTTTGGGTTCAATCTTGCGGTGTCCTTACCCAGTGACAGCAGGGGTTGCAAGGCACGTATTGTATTGTTGCCATCAAGGATAAAAAGATGTGGTTTATATCATATTGCTTGAGTTTATCCCTCTACATCATGTCATCTTTCATAATGCGTTACTCTGTTCTTATGAACTTAATACTCTAGATGCATGCTGGATAGTGGTCGATGTGTGGAGTAATAGTAGTAGATGCAAGCAGGAGTCGGTCTACTTGTTGCGGATGTGATGCCTATATACATGATCATGCCTAGATAATCTCATAATTATTTGCTTTTCTATCAATTGCTCGACAGTAATTTGTTCACCCACCGTAATACTTATGCTATCTTGAGAGAAGCCACTAGTGAAACCTATGGCCCCCGGGTCTATCTTTTATCATATAAGCTTTCAATCTACTTTTATTTGCATCTTTACTTTTCGCATCTATATTATAAAATACCAAAAATATATTTATCTTATCATACTATCTCTATCAGATCTCACTTTCGCAAGTGGCCATGAAGGGATTGACAACCCCTTTATTGCGTTGGTTGCGAGTTCTTTGTTTGTTTGCGTAGGCGCGTGGGACTTTTGAGGAGCCTCCTACTGGATTGATACCTTGGTTCTCAAAAACTTAGGGAAATACTTACGCTACTATTGCTGCATCACCCTTTCCTCTTCAAGGAAAACGAACGCAAGCTCAAGACATAGCACCAAACATGAGCCAAATGCTCAGTATGATGAAGCCTTTGCCCCAAGACGCTGAATATCCAAAGGAATTCTTGGTTAAAGACCTTGAGTATCTGCCACACATAGTATATCACATTTTGGGCATACTCTTTGTCCCATCAAAGGCCATTCATCTAAATCCAAACTTCAAGGCTCCATGAAGACTTCGGTATTCTATACCATCAATGGCATCAGATTCAACACCTAGGATTTCTTTATCACACAATTTGCTGCTTCCGGGATTGATCTATTTGGTCTGAAGTTTTATACTCCACGGGTGATGCGCTTGATTAAGCGTCATTCAGCTGTTGACTATCGACCATCAGCGCACAATCACATTGTCTTCTTACCTGATGTTGATATATCTATTGAAGCCATCTACCCCAAGCCTGCCAAGAAGCCCATCCACCTTCAGAATGTTGAGTTCCAGAGCTACACATAGCCCATTGATGGCATTCATGTGCCCAATGCTGCAACTCCTGCCTATCCTTTGGCTGGCAACCTGCGCCTACCGCACCGTGCAAATACCGAAGCCACTGCAAGCACCATTGCACAAAGACCTCAGAAGCGTCCTCGTGTACTTAATGACCGTGAGCTTCTGGTGGCTTTACATCAAAAGAAGGACAAACATCATGACTGGCTAAAGCGTCAGATGCAGAGCATCTTGGTGGATGTCAATCGCATTCGCAACTTAGCCACCAAGAACTCGTTTGTTGCACATGAAGCATGTCGCCATTCCTGGAAGAGTCTCACCTTGCTCTACGCTAAAGATGAACTTAGCGCAGATGGCTTCACTGAAAATTTCAAGTTTGACTCCAGGCCGCCTCAAAATGCAAGTTGGCGTCGCACACCCTCCATTGAAGATTCTGAGTACTCATCCTCGGCTGCAACTGTTGTTGCGAGAGTCGTCGATGAAGAAGATGACGCCACTTTGCCTGCTCTCACTCCTCAGCATGATGATGCTGCACAAGGCCTGTCTGCACCACCTAACTCCAACATCGACCCCGCTGCTCCAACTTCGTCTCCTCCTGGGAATGAGTAGATACTCTATGCCTTCAAACCTTTTTGGTCATTATTGACAAAAGGGGGAGAAGCATATGAGTTGATAGTCTTCAAGCGGGTCCATATGGGTGGTTGCTTAATTTTTGCTAAGTTCTTACAACTCTTGTTCTGAAACTTTTGGCTTTTGAGTTGTAACACTTAAACTTAATGGTCGTCTGCTACTTTTGCTACCACTTTGTGATGTGATGATAAGTTCCGCATGAAGTCATTCTGCAGATGTCCATTTTCCATTATGCATATCATTATCTTCATTATCTTTTTATATGCATGATGAATTGTGTTCACACTTTGAAGATGGCCTCTGAGGGAGTCCTGGATTAAGGGGTCCTCGGACAGCCGGACTATATACTTTGGCCGGACTATTGGACTATGAAGATACAAGGTTGAAGACTTCGTCCCGTGTCCGGATGGGACTCTCCTTTGCATGGAAGGCAAGCTTGGATATTCGGATATGTAGATTTGCTTCTCTGTAACCGACTCTGTGTAACCCTAGCCCCCTCCGGTGTCTATATAAACCAAAGGGCTTAGTCCGTAGGACAACAACAATCATAATCATAGGCTAGCTTCTAGGGTTTAGCCTCTACGATCTCGTGGTAGATCAACTCTTGTAACACTCATATCATCAAGATCAATCAAGCAGGAAGTAGGGTATTACCTCCATCGAGAGGGCCCGAACCTGGGTAAAACATCGTGTCCCTGCCTCCTGTTACCATTAGCCTTAGACGCACAGTTCGGGACCCCCTACCTGAGATCCGCCGGTTTTGACACCGACATTGGTGCTTTCATTGAGAGTTCCACTATGCCGTCGCTGTAAGGCTTGATGGCCCCTTCGATCATCTTCAACGATGCGGTCCAGGGGGAGGTTTTCCTTCCCGGACAGATCTTCGTTTTCAGCGGCTTCATACTACGGGCCAACTCGCTTGGCCATCTGGAGCAGATCGATAGCTACGCCCCTGGCCATCTGGTCAGATTTGGAAGCTTAAACTACACTGCTGACATCCGCGGAGACTTGATCTTCGACGGATTCAAGCCCATGACAGGTGCGCCGAACAGTCACGACGGACATGACCTTGATCCACCATCGGACAATGTTTGGGAGGTCGCACCCGTGTTGGCACCGGGAATCAACTCGGAGCAGATCGTGCCTTCCGAGGACGGGTGGATGGACCCCGCCATGGAGGTCGCACACTCATCAGCGTTGGAGCCGAACACTGATTCCACCTCCTGTGAGAGTGGTGTCGTCGGACCCCCAGACTCTTCCCCGGTTGCAGGATCTGAACCACGTGTGTCCGTGCCTATCGAATCAGATTGGGCACCCGTCATGGAGTTCACCGCCGCATATATTTTTCACCACTCACCCTTGGGAGATGTGCTGAACTTATTAAGGTCTCTGTCCTTGTCAGGAGACTCTTGGCCGAACTATGTCCGGCTCGAGTGGGGAGCGGACAACAAAGAAATTCGTCCCCCACCCACCACCCACTTTATAGCCACTGTCGATGACTTAACCGACGTGTTTGACTTTGACTCCGAAGACATCAACGGTATGGACGATGATGCAGGAGAAGAACAGGAACCACCACCTATAGGATGCTAGACCACCACCTCCTCATATGATAGTTATATGGTGGATACCCCTAAAGAAAACAATGGCGATGAGGCAACGGAAGATAACCCCTTGGGGAAGCAATCTCAACAGCGGCGTCATCGGCGCCGCTCCAAGCCCCGCCATAGCAAAAATAGTGATACCGGCACAAGGGATAACAATCCGGATGGTGCCGAAGACGAATAGAATCCTGCCCAGCCAGGCTTCGAGCAGGCCGAGCAAGAGGAGGGGCAAGCCAGCCCTAAAGAACATGCAATTGATGGAGAATCAGAGGACGATAGCTACATGCCTCTCTTCGAAGATGAGGTGAGCCTTGGCGACGAAGAATTCATCGTGCCTGAGGATCCCGTCGAGCAGGAGCGCTTCAAACGCTGGCTTATAGCCACTGCAAAAAGCCTGAAGAAAAAGCAGCAACAGCTTGAAGTTGATCAGGATCTGCTAATGGACAGATGGACCGAGGTCCTGGCTACCAAGGAATACGAACTCGAGCACCCCAGCAAAAGCTACCCAAAGCGCAGGCTGCTACCTCAACTCGAGGAGGAGGCCTTAAAGCCCTCGCTACCAGCGCATGATACAGCTGACCAGCCACCCCGTGGCCGCGACAAAACGGCGTACTAGCCCGAAGTCCAGACCGCACCCCGCCGCCAATCAAATGACAATACCAAGGCCTGGGGCTATACGAAGGACCTGTGAGATGTATTGGAGGACAAAGCAGGACAATCAAGGTCGATTTACGGATCACGGGGATGCGCCCCAACACGTGACAGGGATCGTCATGCCGGATGTACTAACAAATCCGGCCGAGCCGAATACAATGAAGCCCGACACAGAGGCACATCCCCTATGCTTCACTGATGAAGTAATGGAGCATGAATTCCCTGAGGGGTTTAAACCCGTAAACATTGAATAATACGATGGTACCACAGACCCCGCGGTATGGATAGAAGATTTTTTTCTCCACATTCACATGGCCCGCGGAGATGATCTACACGCCATCAAGTACCTCCCACTAAAACTAAAGGGACCGACTCGACATTGGATGAATAGCTTGCCGACAAACTCCATCGGGAGTTGGGAGAACCTGGCAGACGCATTCCTTGACAACTTCCAGGGCACTTATGTGCGGCCACCAGACGCTGATGATCTAAGTCACATAACCCAGCAGCCCGGAGAGTCAGCCAGGAAATTTTGGACCCGGTTCCTAACCAAAAAGAACCAATTTGTTGACTGTCCGGATGCCAAAGCTCTAGCGGCCTTTAAGCATAACATACGTGACGAATGGCTGGCTTGACATCTTGGTCAGGAAAAGCCAAAGTCAATGGCAACTCTCACAAGACTCATGACCCGCTTTTGCGCAGGCGAGGATAGCTGGTTGGGCCGCAGCAACAATACATCAAGCAATCCGGGCACATTTAAAGCTAAGCATAGCAACGACAAACCACGGCGCAACAAACACAAGCGCCACAAAAATGGTGATAAGGCCGAAGACACATTAGTCAATGCCGGATTTAGCGGCTCCAAGTCCGGTCAGCGGAAGAAACCATTCAACAAAAACAATTCAGGCCCGTCCAGTTTTGACCGCATACTCGACTGTCCATGCCAAATTCATGGCACCACGGGAAAACCAGCCAACCACACCAATAGAGAATGCCGGGTCTTTAGACAAGCCGGCAGGTCAGACACCGGAAACAAGGGGAAGGGGTCTCAAAGCGACGACGACGACGAGGAGGAGCCTCGATCACCTAATATAGGAGGAAAGATGAAATTCCATCCCCAGGCGAAAACGGTGAATATGATACGCGTAGCCACATTCCCAAGTGGAAACGTGCAGTACGGGAGGTATATACAATCGACCCAAAGTTCAACCCATGGTCCTCTTACCCTATCACCTTTGATCGCAGGGACCACCCTAACAGTATCCGTCATAGCGGTTCAGCCGCACTGGTCCTTGACCCCATCATTGACTAATTCCACCTCACGCAAGTCCTTATGGACGGAGGCAGCATCCTAAATCTGCTTTACCAGGATACAGTGCGCAAAATGGGCATCAACCCCTCAAGGATCAAGCCCACAAAAACCACCTTTAAAGGTATAACACCAGGTGTAGAGGCCCGTTGCACGGGCTCAATCACACTGGAAGTGGTTTTCGGATCTCCGGATAATCACCGTACCGAAGACTTAGTCTTCGACATTGTCCCCTTTCGCAATGACCATCAGGCACTACTCGGACGAACCGCATTCACTCGGTTCAACGCGGTGCCACATTATGCCTATCGTAAATTAAAGATGAAGACCAAGCTCTCGGACACCACCAAAGGAGTCCGAACTACTGCGCGGCAGGATAGCCCGGCCCTCCCAGAGATTAATTAAAAACACTCCAAAAAAGAATAATACAAGCCACATACTACGGCTCAACCGCCAGGTGGCGCAAAACTATTTCTTACGTTTTCTTTATAGGTTCACCTCTACGTAGGCCAGGATGGAGGGCATGGGAACAGTTCGAGCGCATCAGGGAACCTCTAGATATTCCCCTATAATCGTCCGACTACACCATGGATCCGCACACAACTTTCCGCACGTCCGGTATCAGCAGGTTCTGCATGTCATATTTCTTTTTATCACATCACCTGTACTCATACGCATTGACGTATTACTTAAATACAACATGTGGATTTATGTGATGCTCACCTACTGCCATCTCTTATTCAAAACACTTTTTAAAGGCGGCTGGTTATCGCGATACGCCTTAACATGCCCGGGGCTTCATCACGCCTATACTACGGCAAAAAAGTCTAGACACCTTTACAGTAGTCTGGGACCCCGAACTTATAGCATTATATGCATCAACTCCGAATCATGTCTTGGGTCAATAGCTGGGTTTGCCCGGCTCCTACGTTTTGGTACCTTACGTTCCGCTATATCGGCTAAGGTAGCACTGGGAGAACTACTGCGATTGTGTCCCAGTTCTTTCAGACAAGCACCTCTGTAGAGAAAGCTGAAAACTGACTATCATGATGCAGCGAGAGCTGGTCAGCTGTTCGAGAGGTTCTAAAATCTTTAAGGATTCTTTCCGCACAATACTATAACCAATGCGGCGTGCGACGGATCGGACTTTTCCGATCAGGCGCTTATAGAGCCCCTAGTGCGGTCTTCCGAACACTAGGGGCTGCGCCTACCTTCCTCGAAACAACTCCTATGGCTAAGTGAGAGCAATAAAGCCCTATAGTCCGATTGCCTGGTTCACTGTGCTGAACACCTCCTTTAGGGACCCACAACTGTAAAGAGAGCTCAGGTTTATCCCGAACACCCCCGTACTCACTACGTGGGGGCGGAAGCCGACGACTGGCCGACTCTCAGAATTATTATATACAACGGCCACACAGGACGAAAAACATTCATACGACAAAGCAATAGATAATAAGAATGCTCTTGTTCAAATGTTACAACGGACGAACATGATCGTATTCATGGAAATATAATGTCCTTGGTGCATTGCTCTGCCACAAGGCGGGCTCCTTTCAATACACCTTCATAATACAGTTCGGGCTTGCGGTGCTCCTTCCCCTCCGGCGGTCCCTCGGTCATCAGCTTCTTCGCATCCATCTTCCCCCAATGCACCTTGGCACGGGCGAAGGCCATTCGCGCACCCTCTATGCCGACCGATCGCTTGATGACATCGAGTCGAGGGCAGGCACCTACAAGCCGCTTCACGAGCCCCAAGTAGCTGCTTGGAATCGGCTCAGCAGGCCACAGTCGGATAATTAAATCCTTCATGGCTAATTCGACCGCCTTGTGT
The DNA here is from genome assembly GCF_002162155.2 of Triticum dicoccoides. Taxonomy (NCBI): domain Eukaryota; kingdom Viridiplantae; phylum Streptophyta; class Magnoliopsida; order Poales; family Poaceae; genus Triticum; species Triticum dicoccoides. Next base: position 367,323,359 of record NC_041383.1, read on the forward strand.
AGCTCGACCAGCTGCTTCAGCTGATCGGAGAAAGGCACCGGATAATTCGGCGCCAGATACTGCATCCAGAAGATCTTGTCCGCAGTATTCCCCCCTTCAGCTTGGTAGAATTGGGCGGCATCAGATATGCTGCGTGGCAGCTCCGCAAACATCCCTGTATACATCAAAACTCAAGATTGTCAAATTCAATTTTCTCATCCCTTATACTTGCTTTTTACAGAAAAAGCCTTATCAGCCACAATCTTCCTCGCCTCCTGGATTTCCTTCAGGGCACCTTGGGCTTCCCCCCGGGCATCACTTGCGGCTTGGCGAGCCCGGGAGAGTTTGGATCTTTCCCTGCTAAACTCTGCTCCAGGGTCTCACGTTTCTGCACGGCCTCGTGAAGCTCTCGCTCAGCCTCAACAACCCTGGCCTCTTGCTTCTCACAGAGCATCTGCTCCGCGACTGCTTTCTTCTCGGCTTCGGCCACAACCTTTTTTAAGGCCTCAATTTCGGCCAACGCCCCTAGAGCACATTATCAAAAAATTGTTATCATGCACAGTCATCCTTTTGTGCTGCATAAACAAGGTTTCTATATACCTTGATTTTCCCCCGGCTATCTCTTCACTTGGCCAAGTTCTCCTTTGGCCCACTTCAGACTACGGCTCAGTTCAGATACTTCCGCAGCTTGAGAGGCCGCATTCGCTACAGATGCTTGCTGGTTAAACAGAGTGATAAATATCATCAAGTGAGTCTCGTGTGAACATGAATTTGACCCCCTGTCCGGTTCTCTCTTTCACCGAACAGTTTATCAGGGGCTACTATCTATACCATGACATTATCCCAGAAACTCATAAAACATACCTCAAAGCCTCTTATGAGGCTGACACAGGATTCGTTCAGTCCACTCTCAGCGGACTGAATCTTCTCAATCACCACACCCATGAGGGCACGGTGTTCATCAATGATGGAGGCACCCTGCAGCGCCGCCAATAAAGTACCCGGTGCCCCTGGTTGGACAGAGGCGGTCGGTGGATGGGACTCGGGGACCTTATGGGTCTCTACAATAGTGTCCGTCTTGGGTCCGGATTCAAGATGACCCTTGCCAGCGACACCCACGGGATTTTTCTCTCTTGTGTAATCGGCCCCAGAAGTATGGCCTCCTGGTGCCGCCTTCGCGACCTTCTCCCCCCCTCCGTGGCCTGGGTCCTTCTGGGATGAAACCTCGATTTCGTTCCTACGTTTGGAGGAAGAGGCCTTCAGGGGTGTCCCGCTCCCCATAGTGTCTGAACCCAGCAGATCCTCTGATGAGGATTGCTCAGTGCGGGGCTTCGCCAGATTGAAAAGGAGAAACAAGGCTCAGATTAGAATGTGATGCCATAATAAGGCCGGACGCATGAGTGTGTTCGGATTTTATACTTACGAGTTCACCAGGGGCTCGGCCCTGGGTACCCACTCCGGGCTGCTATCGGTGGCGTCGGTGGACTCTTCTTGAAGAAGAGTTTTTCCCCTCTGAGGCGAACCGGCCTCCAAAGAGCTGGAGGCCATTCTTTTCTTCTTTCCCCCTGCAGGGGATTCGTCCTCCTCCTCCCCATCCTCTTTAGAGGAAAAATGGGCATTAGAGTCTTCGGATTTCGTATCCGGGGTACCACGACGACGAAGGCCGCCCCTGGTTTTTTTGGCCTCCTTCTCGGCCTTCTTCTTCGGCGCTTTATATGGCGTTGGGACCAGCATCTTCGTCAGATGTGGGCCAGTCGGTTCTTCTGGTAGAGGGGCAGGACAATAGATCCTCCCCGCCTTCTTCGCCCAGCCCTAGGAAAAATGATGGGAAATACGTTAAGTATCTCTCTGAGTATGTACGGACAAAAGGTATGAATTATCAGACATTCAGTTGCTTACCGAACTTGCGGGGCGGGACTGTTGATATCCGTGATCCTCGGTGGAGTCCGGCCACGGTTTGCCGGACTTGAAAAGCACCTTCCATATGCCCTTGTGAGTAGAGCCAAAGAGCTCTAGCAGGGTCTGGTGCTTGGTCGGGTCGAACTCCCATAAATTGCAAGCTCGGTGTTGACATGGTAGAATCCGGCGAACCAGCATCACCTGGAGTACATTGACGAGCTTGATGCTCTTGTCTTCCATGTCTTGGACGCGCGTCTGGAGCTCTAATAGCTTGTCAGACGAAGCCCAGCTCAGGCCCTTCTCGTGCCATGACATAAGTCGCAGGGGGGCACCGGATCTGAACTCTGGAATGGCGGTCCACTCCTTGCCATGCGGCTCGGTGATGTAGAACCACTGCTGCTGCCACTCCTTGACGGAATCATTGAAAGTCCCTGTTGGCCATGTGACGTTGGGCATCTTTCTCACCATGGTGCCTCCGCATTCGGCCTGCTTGCCGCTCACTACCTTGGGCTTTACGTTAAAAACCTTCAACCATAAGCCGAAGTGCGGCAGAATGCGGAGAAAGGCCTCACACACGACTATGAATGTCGAGATGTTGAGAAAGGAATTTGGGGATAGATCATGGAAATCAATCCCATAATAATACATGACGCCGCGAACAAATGGGTGGAGGGGAAACACTAGCCCGTGGACAAAATGGGGGAGAAATACCACCCTCTCATGGGGTTCCGGGGTGGGGACTATCTGTCCCGCCGTCGGAAGAGGGTGGCCAATTCTCTTGGCAAGATACCCGGCCCCCCGAAGCTTTTTGATGTCCTTCTCCCGGACGGTAGAGGCCATCCACTTGCCTCCTGCTCCAGATCCGGACATCTTCGGGAAGCCTTTTTTGGGCGAAGAAGAGAAATGCTTGGGCACTAGGGCTCGGGTGGAAAGGAATGGATGAATACAAAAGGGCGTGGGTGAAGGGGAAGACTCTCCTCCCCTTATAAAGGCAGCGAATATCCTGTGCCCCCCCACTCGCCCGCTAAAATCTCTTAATCCCCAAACGCCACATTTGATGGCACAGTTGGGTTACCCACGTCTATATTGATGAGGATCCCGCGATAAGAGGGCACGATCTCTGCTTCGACAATACGTGCCGATAAAACCGCTTCGCGGTATGTGCGGTGGCTGGTTGTGAGAAACGATTCGAATAATAACCGAACCGTGGCGTGATGTCATGCTATAAAAGCTGTCAGCAGATTGGATTTGTGGAATATTATACTCTCTACGGTGGAATGTGGAATTTGTTTTGCAGATCCAGACACGATCCTTGTGTTCTAAATCTTCTATGAAGTATTCGGAGAAGGAACCCGCCTTGCAATGCCGAAGACAATATGCATGCTGGACTCATCGTCATTGAAGCCTAGTTCAGGGGCTACTGAGGGAGTCCTGGATTAAGGGGTCCTCGGACAACCGGACTATATACTTTGGCCGGACTGTTGGACTATGAAGATACAAGATTGAAGATGGACTCTCCTTTGCGTGGAAGGCAAGCTTGGATATTCGGATATGTAGATTTCCTTCTCTGTAATCGACTCTGTGTAACCCTAGCCCCCTCTGGTGTCTATATAAATCGGAGGGCTTAGTTCATAGGACAACAACAATCATAATCATAGGCTAGCTTCTAGGGTTTAGCCTCTACGATCTCGTGGTAGATCAACTCTTGTAATACTCATATCATCAAGATCAATCAAGCAGGAAGTAGGGTATTACCTCCATCGAGAGGGCCCGAACCTGGGTAAAACATCGTGTCCCCTGCCTCCTGTTACCATTAGCCTTAGACGCACAGTTTGGGAGCCCCTACCCGAGATCCGCCGGTTTTGACACCGACAGCCTCCACAAAGCAAAACCAGCCATGTGCATTTGCATTCAAAAGCAAACTATTTATATGCACATCTTTAGGGGGAGCCTCGTCATATGTATGAAGACAATACTCACAACACTGAACTTTCACATACTTTTATCCCTGTTGAAAACTTCAACCAGTTTGTCATCAATCACCAAAAAGGGGGAGATTGTAAGTGCATCTAGTGCCACCCCTAGCTGGTTTTGGAGTATTAACGACAAACGTGGTTGAGGGACTAATGTGTTTGTGAGAATTGCAGGATAACACAGGTAGTGTCCCTCATTAATTCAGTTTATCTACCAGAGATGACACCCAAAAATGTGTGAAGACATTGAAGACAATGGTGGTTCGTGAAGACATTCACGACGAAGATTATGACATGTGAAGCTATTCACTTGAAGACTATGGAGTGCCAATACATAGTTGTTTCGTAGTTTCCTTTTCTTCTTATTGAGTCATAGGAACCACCGTACTGTTAAGTGGGGTCCAAGTGAACAAAATCAGAGTGACTAAAGTGATGCTCAACCAAATCCTATGTCTTTGAGCGAAGACAATGAGACAAAATCTTATCCAGAGTTGGATGAGTCAGCTTTGCTTGTAGACCAAGCCAAGCTGTTGCGTGTGTTTGAAATCTGACCGTTAGACACGTGTCAGTTCCTTAGTGACCCAGGGTCATTTTGGACATATCAGGTTGGGTTGCCTCCTGGCTATAAATAGCCCACCCCCTACACCATAAATTGGTGGCTGCTTAGAGTTAGTGCATGACTTTTGTCATTTGAGAGAAACCCACCTCTGAAGCATCTGAGAGAGAAATCCTTGCGAGGACAAAGCCCAAAACACCCAGAGGCAAAGAGTGTTAGGCATCTCTAAAGTCTTTCTGTCCGTGTGTTCTGAAGACTTGTTACACTTGAGGACTGTGAATCCTCCAGCTGGTTAGGCGTCGCGTTCTGAGTATCAAAGAGTCATTGTGGATTGCCGGTGAACGAAGTCTGTGAAGGTTTGGAAGTCTACCTTGAAGACTTACCTGAGTGATTGAGCGAGGACTGGGTGTCCGTAGCTCAAGGGGAATAAGGTGAAGACACGGTCTTCTGAGTTAAATCCTAGCCTCCCTAACCAGACGTACAGTTGTCACAACAACTAGAACTAGTCTACCAAATCCTATCTTCGTCAAGCTACTGGTTCTATCCTCTACTCTCCTTACTTTACAGTTGTCTTCATGAAGTCATTGCTCCTCTGTCTGATCTGTTTGATTTCACATTGTGAAGACTATTATCTGTTTAGCTTTGTACTATCTACCTTTCTGATCCTATCTACCTAGTTGCAATTAGTCTTCGTGCTTTCATTATATTGTAATACTCCTATGAGGTGAACCCCTTGCATACCCTGACGAAGTTGTTACCAATCATCAAGAAGTCCGAGCTGAGCAGGACCCATGCAACTTCAACACTGACTACATACACACTATCAAGACCGACGAGGCACAACGGCGAGGGCGGACGTGGCTAGCATAAAGCCATGTTTTGAATGGCACGTGTACCGACGAGGACATGACCTTTGTCGCCGCCCACACTACACACACATCATCGTCATCATGCATGGAGATTGTGAAGCGAAGATGACGAAGACGACCACACAACTTAATCGGAGGTATCTCGCGAAGGAACCCGTGGGAGTAATTAACCGGGAGCTTTTCGAGGCCCCGGGAACCAAGAGACCGCACATCGCCATAGTCAGGCTGGCCGCACTAGTAGGCCACGAAGCGTATTCATGTTATGGGATCTTGTAATTTTGTTCATCCAAAGAGATAAATGAAATACTTGTTTCCCATACCACTTTTATTCGTGTACTATGGTACACTAGCACGCCCGCACACTTTTCTTTTCCCCGGCGCATGAGAGAAATCCATACTCCTTCTCTTCCCTTCTCCCGCAGGCACATGAGATTTTTCTTGTGTCAAAAAAATTGGCACGCCCGGTGGGACATGGTTGTCCTCCCATCTCTGTTTCATTGTGGTTGCCAGAATCACCTTTGTTTGTCTCCAAATATGCACACAATGCTGCATGACAAGCCCTTGGTTAGGGTTTCCGCTAGTCAAGACCCCTTAGTGCAGGTGGACTCTCCCACCACAACAAATTAGAGTCGGTGATCCAGTCGGATCATTGCCTCCCGTGGCCATCATCGAGCTTGACGAGAAGGTCTACATGCACCAAGCTCAAGACCGTGTGTAGTTTCAAATTGTGCAGTCGAAGAAGGCGCAAAGGTGGGAGGCCGCCAACGCGAAGGAGCGTCGCAAGCTAATACTTGAGGCGCATGCCCTGTTGAAGGATACAACAAGGGTCTACATTAAAAGAGACGTGAAGGCAGCTGAACGCCTCCGCGCTATGATTGCCAACAAGCTGGCAGGTGCGGCGTTCCTTCACACCTCTGCCAAGACTACACACTCAGAGCACCAACACAAACACCATGGCGCATCGAGGTAGAGCTTCTGGAGGGCATGGAGGCTATCTACTATGACTTGCTTAGTCTCATGGCCAATACTCGTTTTTTTCGAAAGCCCGCATGCTCTATGCAACCACACGAGGAAGTAAAGCAAGGTACAATTCCACCACAAGCAGATAGTTTCCCGCATCACCCAGAGCATGATGCCGGACGAGGATTGGTCCCTCAGCTCTAGGGACCTGGCTGAAAAGGTGTTCACCTACCGGAGCACCTTAACCCCTCCATATGACTTGTTCCCTGATGATCGGGCATATGAGCCATCCAAGGTCAAGGTGTTGGTGAGGTGCGTCATCATGATGGAGTTTTGGAAGCGGCGCTAACGCAAAGAGCCCGCTCTACAAAGCCCTACTATCTCCCTCAACACCAACGACACTCGAAGGGGTGCATGTGCGCCTTGTCTCCACAACTTGGAGGTTGGCGGAAGGTCTCTCCCCAACGACAACAGGTTTTCCGCCTTTCGTCATGAAGAACCCGCACTATGTGATGACGACCTACGGCGAGAATTTCACCAACTCTAGGAAAAGATGAAGAATATCCACTACAAGAAATATGTCAACTAGTGACCTTTTGTCAGTGACCCTGGAAGAATTGGTCATAGATCTATGACCATTTCAGACCTATTGGTCAAAAGCTGTTCGGGGGGCTCCAAACCCTAAACTATAACGACCATTTTGGTTAGAAAGGTCGTAATTTCCTTACATGAAATGGTCATAAAGCAGATAGCACCAGTCCGCTACCTTATTTCTAGTTGATCACGACCAATATAGATGGTCATAACCTTTTAAATTGTGGTGGGTTGCTATCACTAGGCGCCACCTCATCAGTTTTGCCTATGTGTCATGTCCATGTGGCAATTTTTGCCCCAGGTTGTGAAGCAACCTATATTTCTGTCATTCCCAAAATTCCCCAAAAAATCTCATAAATTCTTTGGGTCATATCTTCGTCAAATATGTAGAAAACCTTCCTTGCCTAGTTTAAAAATAATTCAACAATATTCATTTTCCTATTCTGTTCAGAACAACACTTTGTGAAGGAAGTGCTATTTATATATTCTTGATTGCCCTCAAAATTTTTGGGCACTATTTCCTATCCAAATCATTGCCTCATGACAAAATTCAGCTCCATTTGCCCAGTAAATCTTCCTCGGCAAATTTCCAAAGTTTTTGTCCACCTAGAACCTTTGTGAAATAAGTACTAGCTATGCATATCCTAATGAGTTGAATTTTTGCCACATATTCTATATGCCTATGTAACTTACCTAGACCAAATTTGAGCTCATTTCATTTAGCCAATTTCTCTCACTAATTTTCCGAAGTTTTTGTCCAGAGAAGAGCATTTTGAAGGAAGTGCTATTTATATATTCTTGGTTGCCCTCAAAAATTTTGGGCACTCTTTCCTATCCAAATCATTGCCTCACGACAAAATTCAGCTCCATTTGCCTAGTAAATATTGCTTGGAAAATTTCCAAAGTTTTTGTCCACCTAGAACCTTTGTGAAAGAAGTACTAGCTATGCATATCCTAATGAGTTGAATTTTTTCCACATATTCCATATGCCTATGTAACTTACCTACACAAAATTTGAGCTCATTTCATTTAGCCAATTTCTCTCACTAATTCTCCGAAGTTTCTATCCAGAGAAGAGCATTGTGAAGGAAGTACCACTTTGGCATGTCCAAATAGTATCCATTTTCTACAGTGCTTTCCTATGCCCAAATAACCATCCTCCAACAAATGCCAGCTCAATCCATTCATTATTTTGAGCCCAGCTTCAACATTTGTATTTATGTCCAGTGTGGTACTTTGCAAAGCAACTACCACCTAGGCTCCTCCTTTTGAGCTGAAAACTTGTGAAGATGGTCTTCTTAGTAACTGATCACCCTCAGCCAAAACTCATGCCCATTAGCCATGTGCATTTCCCATACCGCTAATCAAACACTTGGCTGCTAATTCATGTTTGAGTATCGATCGGTCTCCTCGTGAGAATATTATGTTGTAATTTTGTTCCTAGCACCTACCTGGGGAGTGCCCAACCCCTAGACATGCCTAGGCCGCCCAGAACACATGGCAACGCCACGGTCACGCGGTGACCACGCGACGGGCATGCGAGTTTAAGCGCTCTAGAGTTGGGGCCCTCGGCCACCGTCCAAACCTCGACGTATCGCCACCAAACCATGTATTTATGATTAAATAGGTACTTATGTAACTCTAAATAATTTTTGGAAAAAATAAATAGCAAACTATGAGGCAGCTGCAGTTCAAATTTGACCCGCTTCCAAATGAATTGGCGGAAATTTGTCTTTTTCACGAGAGGTGGATCAAAACTTTTTACACCCAACCATTTTGTCAATTGTGCATTAAATATGTCCTAGTATTTTAGAAAAATGATTTGGTCCAATTTTGCAACAATTATTTGGCAGGTCCTTCACAAAAAACCTCCTTTTGGGCACTCAAAAAATGGAAAATGATTTTTTCGTCCAAAGAAAATGAAAACTTCCTTAGGAAATATTGTTTACCATTCCAATATGCACCCTTGTGCACAATATGAGATCATTTGAACAAACTATGCCATGAATGTGGCCATAAGATTGATCATTTGGCTTGAAAGCCATTGATCTCCACACATGATAGCTCGTTTCTGAGAACACTTTTTAAAAATAATTGCCACATTACAAGTTTATTACTTTTCCTGGGAACTTGGCCACATATAATGACACAATGCAAAGGTTTCCCAGTTCTTTGATTTTTTTGAATTTTTTATGCCCGTTTCAAAATGTGGTCAAAACTCGGGGATGACCATTCCTAGCTAGTGGTTGAATCTTGGAATTTTTTTGGTGTTTCTCTGAATAAATAGATACTTATGTACCTAGAAATGATTTTTGGGAAAAATAAAGAGCAAACTACAAGGCAGCTACAGTTCAAATTTGACCCGCTTCCAACTGAATCGGCGAAAATTTGTCTTTTTCACGAGAGGTGGATCAAAACTTTTTACACCCAATCATTTGGTCAATTGTGCATTAAATATGGCCTAGTATTTTAAAAAATGATTTGGCCCAATTTTGCAACAATTATTTGGTAGGTTCTTCACAAAAAACCCTCCTTTCGGGCACTTGAAATATGGAAAATGATTTTTTCGTCCAAAGAAATGAAAACTTCCTTAGGCAATATTGTTTGCCATTCCAATATACACCCTTGTGAACAATATGAGATCATCTGAACAAACTATGCCATGAATGTGGCTATAAGATTGATCATTTAGCTTGAAAGCCATTGATCTCCACACGTGATAGCTCGTTTCTGAGAACACTTTTTTAAAATAGTTGTCGTATTACAAGTTTATTATTTTTCCTGGGAACTTGGCCACATATAATGACATAATGCGAAGGTTTCCCAATTTTTTGATTTTTTTTGAATTTTTTATGCCCGTTTCAAAATGCGGTCAAAACGGCGGGGATGACCGTTCCTAGCTAGTGGTTGAATCTTGGAATTTTTTGGTGTTTATCTGATTAAATAGATACTTATGTACCTAGACATGATTTGTGAAAAAATAAAGAGCAAACTACAAGGCAACTACAGTTCAAATTTGACCCGCTTCCACTTGAATCGACGGAAATTTGTCTTTCTCACGAGAGGTGGATCAATTACACCCAACCATTTGGTCAATTGTGCATTAAATATGGCCTAGTATTTTAGAAAAATGATTTGGTCTAATTTTGCAACAATTATTTGGTAGGTTCTTCACAAAAGAACCTCCTTTTGGGCACTCAAAAAATGGAAAATGATTTTTTCATCCAAAGAAAATGAAAACTTCCTTAGGCAATATTATTTGCCATTCCAATATGCACCCTTTTGCACAATATGAGATTATTTGAACAAACTATGCCATGAATGTGGCCATAAGATTGATCATTTGGCTTCAAAGCCATTGATCTCCACACGTGATAGTTCGTTTGTGAGAACACTTTTGTAAAAAAATCGCCGCATTACAAGTTTATTATTTTTCATGGGAACTTGGCCACATATAATGACACAATGCGAAGGTTTCCCAATTTTTTCGATTTTAAAAAAATTTATGCCCGTTTCAAAGTGCGTTTAAAATGGCGGGAATGACCATTCCTAGCTAGTGGTTGATTCATGGATTTTTTTGGTGTTTCTCTGATTAAATAGATACTTATGTACCTAGAAATGATTTTTGGAAAAAATAAAGAGCAAACTACAAGGCAGCTATAGTTCAAATTTGACCCGCTTCCATCTAAATCGGCGGAAAATTGTCTTTTTCACGAGAGGTGGATCAAAACTTTTTACACCCAACCATTTGGTCAATTGTGCATTAAATATGGCCTATTATTTTAGAAAAATGATTTGGTCCAATTTTGCAACAATTATTTGGTAGGTTCTTCACAAAAAACCTCCTTTTGGGCACTCGAAAAATGGAAAATGATTTTTTTGTCCAAAGAAAATGAAAACTTCCTTAGGCAATATTGTTTTCCATTCCAATATGAACCCTTGTGCACAATATGAGATCATTTGAACAAACTATGCCATGAATGTGGCCATAAGATTTATTATTTGGCTTGAAAGCCATTGATCTCCACACATGATAGCTCGTTTCTGAGAACACTTTTTTAAAATAATTGTCGCATTACAAGTTTAATATTTTTCTTGGGTACTTGGCCACATATAATGACACAATGCAAAGGTTTCCCATTTTTTTGTTTTTGTTGAATTTTTTATGTCCGCTTCAAAATGCAGTCAAAACGACGGGAATGCCCGTTCCTAGCTAGTGGTTGAATCTTGGAATTTTTTTTGGTGTTTATCTGATTAAATAGATATTTATGTACTTAGAAATGATTTTTGGAAAAAATAAAGAGCAAACTACAAGGCAGCTATAGTTCAAATTTGACCCGCTTCCAGCTGAATCGGTGGAAATTTGTCTTTTTCACGAGAGGTGGATCAAAACTTTTTACACCCAACCATTTGGTCCATTGTGCATTAAATATGGCCTAGTATTTTAGAAAAATGATTTGGTCCAATTTTTCAACAATTATTTAGTAGGTTCTTCACAAAAAAAACCTCCTTTTGGGCACTTGAAAAATGGAAAATAATTAAAAAAAAAACTAATTTCTCCTAAGTCTTTTAAAAGATATTTCTCTTATTTCGATATGTCATTATTCATGAAAACTAAGGTCAAATTTGATGACAAATGAGAAGTCATTTTATTTTTATTTTTATTTTTCAGATCATAAAATAGCCAATATGATTTAGCACCTTACTTTAAGTCGATTACGACCAATTTAAATGGTCAAAATGTAGTACTTGTATACTGCATTCTGATTGGTCCAGGGGCATCTCACGCGGATCGTGCCTAATCACCGTCGGATGCTCCTGGATCCAACAGCCCGCCTGTCTCACCCACGTCGCCCAACCCATAACACGCACTCCTCCCACGCACCCAACCACCGTCCCTCTCTCTCTCTCCCCTCTCTCTCTCTCTCTCTCTCTCTCTCTCTCGTGAACCCCACCCAACCCCTCGTGCCTTCCTCTCTCTCTCTCGAACCCTAGCGCTCCACTCCTCCCTGGCCACCGCCACCTCCAGCGCCCTCTGTCCGGCGAGATCCAACCCACGACTCCACGACTCCTCCTCCTCCTCTCTGGATTGATCACCCCCCAACCCACGACTCCTCCTCCTCTCTGCATCGATCCGCAACCACTTCCAACCCAGACACCGCCGTAGACCTCCCCCAATCCAGGCCTCCTCCAGGCCGAGCCGAGCGACACTCCCCACTTCCAGACCAAACCCTAGCCTGAGACCCCTTCCTCCTCGATGGCCAACCCCTCCATGGCGACCGATGGCGGGGTGCCGTTGGCGGAGGGGGTCCGCGCCGTTGGGGCCCAGATCCACAACCTCATCCGCGTGGCGCCCGTCAACCGCGTGGCTGCGGCCCTGGCGACGCGATGGTAGCGTCGGCCCTGGTGGCATTGGCGGCGGTGAGCCAGTCCCTAAGAAACTATGAGATCCTCGACGCCGTGGGCACCACCGCGGCAGTGCTAAGCACCACCGATGCCGATGGGGTCCAACGAGGCGGACAAGCCGCTGTGGCGGATCGGTGCGTCATTCGAGCAGCTCGCGACCGTCGCCAAGTCGTAGCAGCAACCCGCGATGGCGGCGGGGGACTTCTAGCGCGTCTGCTCCAACGTCTCCGTCCTCTTCGGCTGCCTCGGCATCGCCTTCAAGTTTGCCGAGATGGACTACGTCGCCAAGGCAAGCGGCCGCTCCTTCGCCCCCCTCTCCTCCCCCGCTACCTGCTCTGCTGTTCGGTATGCTACTTCGTTGTGCTTGTACTGTATGTGGTAATGTATTGCTTGTTTAAGGACTCCACTATACTGGATAAATGTATTAATCCAGTATTATGTGCAAGCAATTTCTAGGATCAATATTCAGTTTAGATGCAGATTCAGTCAACACTAGGGATCAATATTCAGTTAACACTAGGATCAATACTCAGTGTAACAATATTCAGTTAACAGTATTCTTCTTCTAGGCCATCGGGGGAGCTCTGGCGGCAGCACAAGGAGCAGAGCAGCAGCACTAGCACAGGCTTATATATTGTTGGCTTGTAGCATAAATTGTTGGAATGACAACATAAATTGTTCAGCGTCTTGACGCACTAATGCAATCGTACTGACAATTGGTAGTAACCAAAATCATATAAAGGCAGTCTGCTCTCCTTTAAATTATATTTCATAAACTATATTGAACCACTTCAGCTGCTATAGATTTGAGATTCACATCTTTTTACATTGCCTGCTCTAGGAAGTTACTGTCGTGTAGTTAGTCTTCTTGCACTGCATTTGTACAATTGTATATTCTTGCCACTACTAGGTGATTCCTTGAATTATTTAGTTTGTTGTAACATACCCGTTTGATGGAATGCCTAAGGTCTAAGGAGATAAACATTGGTATCCAGAATAGATCTACTTAAACCAACATGCACAAAAATGCATATCCCTTTAATCTTCATTAGTGCGTCTAAGTGGTTAGTGTATTGTAAGCTCCATCCATGGAGCAGTGAAATAAGCTGACACTGTATAAAGTGCAGCTAGCTTGCTGTTTATACATTTTCCCATTTTAAGTATTACTTTTCTCTATATCTGTGAATGGGATCGTCGATCTTTCCTAGAGTCGATTTTGCGCTAGAGCTTCTAAAACTAACCAGTCCAGGGAAGAACTTCTTTCTTATCTTCATACATTCTGGACCTTTTTACTACGGTCAATTCAGTTTCTACAACACGACAATTTAAAAAATGCTAGTCGAGCAATCTTTTAGAAAGCATAATGCTAGTGGGATCTACTCGCTTCATGCTTACTTTGGTCTGCATGACAGTCCTATACGAAGTGCAATTTTGTACTACTTTCTTCAAGGTTCAGGGGTCCAGGCATATGGCTCACCATTCGTACTGTCCCAATGCAGCAGCTTCAGCTTCGCTTGCTAGTCATCTGCGCCGGATGCCGCGCCCGGGGCCGCTGGTGGCCTCGAGGACGATGCCCATGCTCAAGGCATATGAGGGCGCGCCGCCACCGTATGATAGGACCAAGCGCATGGTCATCCCCGACACGCTCAAGTACGTCGGCGTTGGACTGCCTTCTAGATCTCGGCGTGTGTCTTGTATGTGTGTTTGATGTTGACGTTGCTTGTGGTTTTGCAGGGTTCTGAGGCTGTAGCCTGGGCACAGGTACTGCCTCCTCGGCCAGCTCTCCAAGGAGGTCAGATGGAACTACACTGACACCATCAGGGTAAGCTATTTCATTGTACTGTTTCTTTAGTGCTCACTAGTTGCTAGTGTTCAACTGCTACCAGTGGGTTAAGATTAGTCTTTTATAATTGTTTTCTTGAGGATGAGTTACTGGGGCTGTTCAGGCCATGACTCGAAATTATAATTGTTTTCTTGAGGATGGGCAATCTTGTATAGCTGAAAGTGATACATTCTTTGAAAACTCAGCTTCTACTATTCACCTTGTAGATTATTTATTCTGCAACATATTTGGTTTTGTCATAAAATGATTGGATTATTCTGAAGAAGTACACAGTGTAACCTTCCAGGGCGAGAAAATTATCTTGCAGTCTTAATTTAGTCTGATTAAAAAATTGGTCATGCTCACGAGTAGTATATATGCACTTGGTCGGTTCATTGTTAATAGTTTAGCTACACAAACTGACTGACATTGCACAATAAAATGTAGCAGATTTGCTAGCAATCCTTCTTTCTCTCGTATAGAAGTACATGCTATCTAACGTGAGCAAAATCATTGCGTAACTATAGGTACATCATATGACTAATTTACACAGAATACTGAAAACGTGACCCCATGCATTCAGTTTCAGAACTTGAAACTAACCTGTTGAAACTAACCTGACTAGTAGCTTCTCTAGCTTCCAGTTTACAACTTCCAGGATATCAATCATTCATTCTCAAGTTGCTGCCTGGCAGCTACAAGTCGCCTTTTTCTGGAATTTTCATGTTCTTTTTGTGTGTGTATATGCCTTCCTCTTCGGTTTGGAGCTTGTGATTGAGGTTAAATGATGGTGGTGGTTGCGTGATGCGGATGTTCAGGATGACAGAGAAGGAGATGGAGTATCGGGTCGAGCTTTTCAACCGGTGAATGATGCGCCTTCTAGCTGTTGTACTACCACCAGTCCACCACCTGGGTGGGGCTTGTGAGATCAGATCGCTGGTTCATGCAATGAACCAACTCCGTAGTTTTTGTTAATTATGTAGTTATATACATTGATGGATGCCATTGTCTGCGAAAAAAGAAATTGCTTGCACTTTTCAGATGAATGAGGAGCCTAAAGTAGCTTGACAATTATAAGCCTGGTGTTTAGTGTTTTTACTGCTTCAGTGATTTCCTTGCGAACTGCTATTCCTTCAGCTATGAAAAGTGATTGCCATGGTCTGCACCCGCTCGGACGCACCCCTGGAAGTGTCTTTCCGGGGATATAGGTTACCTTGACCTAAGAATTTACCCTGACCGGAATTGTGGTTATTGCAGGCAAATTTAGGGCTGAGGAAAGAAGACGAGGAGCAACTTCTCTCTGGTCTGGTGGTTGGAACTTCAGGACAAGTTACGTAGCATCCCCATCTCCCTCCCCCTCTTTCTCTGCTTACTAATGCCACTAAATTAAGGAATATGATGCAAATCCTAGTTGTGTAAGGAATTCAAGAGGGATTTGTATGAACAAGTCTAGTTTTTTTAGTTAGTACCAAACAGAGAAGATGCGGTCCAGATTGGCCAATTTTGCTGCTACCACATGTATTTGTATCTATGCAACCATCTCCCTGCTGTTTGTGCTGTTTGGATTGCAAGAAATTCAGTTTTGGGTGACCTGCACTTAGTTTAACTTCTTTGAATAATCAACCGTATTGTTTATGTATTGTTTTGCTGCTGTATTGTTTCTCACTCATGATTGATCTACTACCAGGTGAAGGTTTTCAAATGTTGAAGGAGGAGGACAATAGGAACTTCTGTGATGTCTTGTCATCTATTTTATTTTCTTTGCTGTAGAATAGTTTTGTTTGGCACTTATTGGTTCCTTGGATGTAAAGATATGTACTACTAGAATGAATGCATGTAAAGATATTGTGGGCTCCTATAATATTCCATGTTGCTTTGAAAATGTATCGGAACTGGGCTAGGCCCAAGATAACTTGTAGTGTGATGTGTTGTAATGTCAATGGCATAATAAAGGAAGTTGGATTGGATCAATTATTTCGGCCCAGCCCAAGATATATTGAACAATTATTTCTAAGGGGAAAACTTGAGAGGCCCAGCAAAGAAATGGCCCAGAAAAAACAAGACCAAAAAATCTGTCAAAAGGGATAGGCAAAGAAATTTAAAAGACCGAATTACTAGGCCAGGCCCATGTAGCTAGTGAAAATTAACATGAAAAATATATTAAAAAGGCCGAATTAATGGGCTCGGCCCATCTAAAGCACCGAAATGGACCAGGCTAATTCTAAGTAACGACCTTTTGAATTGGTCGCAATTTTGCCACGTCAGATTGCCACGTCGGATCCGACGTGGCCTGGGCAGACAGCCAGTGACCAAAACAAAAGGTCATGGGTTCAACAACCTTCTGTTTTGGTCGTAAACGTCTATGACCTTCTCACAGAAAAGGTCGTTAATTTGAGTTTACGACCACCAGCTTTTGACCTTCTGTTTTTGGTCACAAAAAGGTCGCAAATGAAAAACAATGACCTTTCAGTGACCGATAGTCAAGGTCACAAGTTGACATATTTCTTGTAGTGATTCAGAGGAGGCTCCAAGATTCAACGGCGCCAAGTGTGTCATCGACTCAAGCTGCGGGAAGGATGGGGCGTCAAACCCCAAGCCATCGCCCTCAACATGAGCGCCAGACTTTGGCACCTCGGCGACAACCTTCACTGACTCGAAACTTCCCGCAACGAAGATATCCCAACATGTCCCCATGATCAATACATCAAGACGATGAGACAAACCCTCAACCCACTCAACGATAGCGGCCATGGGACCTCCACGACAAACACTTCCACCACTACATATGTCAGGTCCTAGGCGGGGGGCTCAGTCACCACTCAAGGTGAAGGCGGACAAGGCTGCGTCATCCACTCGGCACCATGCGCCACCCCATTCTCTCCAGGCGAAGCATCATTAATGGGACTGGTCCAAGGTTGGGTGCAATCCACCCATATCGATATGGAGCTATCCTGATGTGGTGCGATGTCCACACCACCATCATCGCGGAGCTTGCCTAAGGTGTGGAGCTCCATCTACATCACTGTTGCCGACATGGAGTGCCCCAAGGAAGGGCGCTATCTACACCGCCATCAACATGGAGCGCCCCCAAGGTAGGGCGCCATATACCTCCATTAGCACAGAGCTTGGCTAGGCGGAGCTCCTTCTTCACCACCGTCGACACAGATATCTCCAAAGATGGGGCAGGTTCTGGACCGCCATCGCATAGCTTGCCCAGGGTAGGGATATCATCAATTTTCTGCCTCCCACTCAGAGTTTTGCCTGGGCGAGGCTCGATCTACACAGCTACTAACCTGGAGCTTGTCCAAGATGGGGCGTCCTGCGGACACGAAGCTCTCCTAAGGCGAGGCGCCAGCCACCGCAAACATGGAGCACGCCTACAACAAGGCACCATCGACGCCACCGTAAACATGTAGCACGCCTACAACGAGGCATCATGTACACCGCCATGGACATGTAGCTCGCTGAAGCCACTGTTTCCTGCATAGACGAGGCTCATCCATGGAAGAATGTTGTCTAGTCCATCGTCGACAAGGAACCCTTCCATTGGTAGGTGTGGTCTACGTCTCCTCCTATATGGAACTCGCTCCAGGTGATTCGCAATCCGTTTCACCACCAACATGGAGGTCCCCAAGTTGGTCGATCTTCTAAGCTGCCTCCAACATGGCAAGGCTCGCCCAAGGCTTGGCGGTACCTACATTGTCGCCGCCATGGACCCATCCATGGCGGGGCATAATCTACACCTCTGCCAATGAAGATCTTGCCCAAGGTGGGTCCCATCGATACGAACCTTATTGAGGCAGGGCTTCGTCTACACCTCATCCGTCAAGCTCGCCCAAAGTGGGGCACGACCTACACCATCATCGATATGGAGCTTGCCCCAGGAAGGTTGTCATATGCAACGCCACTTAAGCGGAGATCCGTCTACACCATCGCCGACATAAAGCTCATCCCATGGTGGGGCGACATCTACATTGTAGCTGACACAAGCCATTGTCGGGTGTGGTTCACGCCAACTCGTGATTTGACAAGGTCATTGGTTACACCGACACCGTAATGGCCTCAACAACTCATCATCAATGACTGGGCCATGTTGCATGGTTTCAGCATGCCAATCCTGCATTGCCGCTTGTTGTGGCAGCAACATCTCCCACATCTACCTCAACATCCACACTGATGCACATCACCAACATTGTCTTAGCACCAACAAGGCAAAGCTGTACTCCACCGACATATATTTTCCAATGAAGCAATCCCTATATCTTGCTGGGCACCGACAAGGTGAAGGCAAGTTATCTAGTCTGACACCTACAAGGCGAACACCACCAGGCCAGGCACCCACGAGGCGAGGGCCACTCACTTCATCATCAGACAATGACAAGACGGAGGAATATGGATAAGTGTAGTTGGAGCAATGGGCGTACCGCTCTCCCCTTCACTTCATCACCTCACCCCCACCATCTAAACCAAGCCAACGGCGCAATCGAAGCCTTCAACAAAACACTCGACAAGATACTCAGGAAAATGGTGATAGGGAACATGATAGACTGGCATGACCATCTCTTTGAGTCCTTGTGGGTGTACCACGTTATGGTTCGTACCCCAACACCGGCAACCCCGTTTCCTCTCATTTACGGGAGTGAGGTGGTCCTTCCAATGGAGGTCCAGCTACCCTCTTTGCGAGTGGCCATCCAATACAAGATCACCCAAGATGAACAGGTACAACTGTGGTTCCAAGAGCTTGACACCCTTGAAGAGGGGAGACTTCATGCCCTCAAAACTTGGAGGTTTATCGCCAAAACATGGTGAGAGCCTACGACAAGCTCATCGAAGAACGCATCTTTCGGAAAGGCGAGTTGGTCCTCGTTCTTAGGTGGCCCATTGTCGTGACACACAAAACAAAGGGCAAGTTTGAGCCAAAGTGGGAAGGACCATATGTCATCGAGCAAGTCTATGATGGGGGAGTATACTAGCTCGTCGATTCCCAGGGAGTCTGCCCTGTGCCCCCAATCAACAAAAGTTTCCTAAAAAAATATTTTCTTCAAATTTGTCCTGTTTTGTTGCCTTTTGGATTTTCATTGGGATTTTTTCTATGGGCTATCGGATCCATGATGCATTCTCCTTTGCATTTCATGGATATTTTTGATTTCCCTAATTTTTAGCGGACTAAGTCCAACAAAAAAACCGCTTTCCACTATCACACTACGTTGTTGATTGAAGTTTTGGCTACCCTAGGACTTGTTGGAGGGTGGCACAATGTGTCAAGTTGTAGGTGGAGCAGCTCCTACACCCACAATGCACAACACGTACCAAGTGTGTGCTTCCGGAGGCAGCGAAGGCGATTACTTGGGAACTTTTGAGTATTGAGACCCATGCTCTTCATGTTTCCCGGCATGACTCATGTTCACATAGGCTCGCGCCCCAGGGAAGAGTATAGGAAAAGATTAAGGAGGGCTGCATGACCCAACACAAGTTGGTTTGGTGCGTAGTCACATGGCAACCCTGGGGTGCACTGCCAGAAGCTTCAAATAAAGTGCTAGAGGGTTTTTCCTAGTCCACATAGGTGAACGGTTACTTTCCAAGTTCTCAAGGTGGGTCCTCAAGAAATCCTGGAAGAAGTGTCCTCAAGAAGTTCACGCCTGTCGGATTCCGGTCTCCACAGACCCAAGAAAGGTTCGAACTTAGAGGCGTGTGCGAAGAACTCAACCTCTCAAGCCGATCAACCCACTGCTCTCATGACCTAGCTTGATGAACAGGATGGAAATGGACATGACAATTTATCCAGGTTCGGGCCACCTTGTGGTGTAAGACCCTACTCCTACTTTGTGGTGGATTAGCCTTGCGGGGGGCTGAGGATGAACTAGTAAAAGTGTAAGAACAACCTCAGGAGGCTTGTTCTTGTGATGAGCTCTTGGGGATTCTATGAGTCGATCACCCGGTGCCTCCTACGATGGTGGCTAGGCTATATTTATAGTGGCCTTGGTCTTCTTCCCCCAAAACTTAGGCGGGAAGGGATCCCACAACGACCAAATTTGAAAGAGGACAAGTAGTACACTCGATCCTGATGAAAGGTGGTCTTCGCCTGCAAAGCTTCTGATCATGATGTCATGCTGGGCTCGACGATGACATCCATCCTGCCGTTCTGGTGGTCCCGGTCTCGTTGCACGAAAATAGCAACCTTTGGCTGATTCCTTGGGACTCCGCAACTGCGCTTGCCTCCTTTGCAACAAAGAGGAAACCTGCCGCTCTGCGCCCACTGGCGCGCGCCTGGCCTTGGTCATCATGGCTGGTGTCATTTCAGCCTCATGAGGTGAGGCCTTGCATAAAAATCTCCGCTCCTCAGGAGGCTGCTTGAGCGGGGGCGCTCCTTCAGGAGGTCTTGATGTCGTCTGCCTCATGAGGCTTGGCCCCTCGTGAGGGTCTTGTCTTGTCGTGGTTGAAGATGGGCCGTACCAGGCCGTTGATGGAGCCACACCATGGGCCGCATGCAGGCAGGTCTGGGTACCCTGATTCCCAAAACACCGACAAAAGCCCCCGGGCCCAAGGCGCGCTCACACTTGGCTTCGAGGCGAAGCCAAAGGGCAAGTGCGGAGCACCACGGGCCCCAATCGCCTGCAAGCCGAGTCGACGCGTGGCGCCTGATGGGACGTGGGCATCTCCACTTCCCCACACTGCCTCAGCAACTGGCGCGGCCAAACAAAAAGGCCAACTCCTACAGCCATGCCTTCATTGCCTTCCCTTCTCCTTGCTCCAGATCTTATCCCTCTCCTGCCAAGAGCGCCTCCAGATCCACGAAGTCCTTGCTCTTGAGATTCTCGCCAATGACGGGTAAGAAGGCGAAGCTTGCCGACGCGGCCTCCGCTCCTGCCGTCACGACGGCCCACCATCATTGAAGTCGGGCATCTTGTCGCCGTGCTCCCACTGACGGCGAGCAACAACAATGAGGCGAGAGCAACCGAGCTTCGGGTTGGCTCCGCCAAGTGAGGAGCTTTGGCGGGTATGTTCTTTCCCTTCTTCCTCCACAATATCTACGCGGGGCTCATCCCGCCTTTCTCCAAGTTCTTCTTCTCCATCCTCGACCACTACCAGATCCACGCGCTTCACCTCCAGCCCAACTCTGTCGTCCTCTTGTCGGTCTTCGCCTTCTACTGCGAGGCCTTCGTGGGGGTGAGGCCCCACTGGTACAACAAGGTGCTATACAAACGGTTTTTAAACCCTTTCTGCGACGGCGTTCAAACCGTCACCTAGTGAGTGTGGGCGATTATGGGGGCCTTCCCACACGACCCAGAAACCGTCGGGGATATGCCCTCCTAGCACACACGCTCGGCAAAATGAGGTCATGTGCGACCGGCAAGCCAACAAATATGGTTATACGTACAGTAGTGCTAAAACATACAATTATACTGGCGAAATCATTTCCGGTCATAAGTACATCCACACAGTTAGTCCCCACGAAACATTTTGGTTCGTATATACAACCCGCATAGTCACTGCAAGGAAAACATTTCCGTTCGTAGGTACATCACACACAATTTTCCCTATTAAATCATTTGTGATAGCGTTCCCATCGCACACAATATTAAAAAATTTATCGTTTGCGTTATTGAATGCATCACACATGGTGCATAGAAGAAACTATGTGCCAAAGGCTGTCCATCGCACACAATTTTTATGTGGTAAACATTTGCGCAAGGTTGCCTAACGCAAACAATTTTGAAGAGAATGTCGTGTGTGGTTGTTCATCGATCCAACACAATTTATTCCTAGAAACTGTGTGCATTGCCTTAGGTCATCGGCCACGGTATTTTCTCAATAACCGTTTGCAATAGCAAAAACCAATTAGCAGGCTAATTCGCCATTAGCAGGCTAATTGCCCTATTATTAATAATCCATTTATTAATCTAATTGACATTCATATTAAACACATAATATATTTCATTCCCATATTAAGGAAGCAGGATTGCATAATTGAAATACATCAGAGTATAGCATGATAGCTTCAGCACTCAGCTACCCCATTACACAACTACACCAGCACCAAGTTTCACATGACCTTTCAAAATTAGCATCATAGACGGTACATAGACAGATGCATCTCATTAGGAAAACTGCTGAAGCGGAAGGCGAATATTGGGCCTTCATTGATGTTGAAGGTCTTTGCAACTTTAGCCAGTGCCTGTGGATGATTGACCGTCCATCCTTCATCCTCTTCAGGAACACTTCAATATTGAACCGTGGGTGTTGTATGAAAACCTTCCTCGCCTCCTGACCATAGAGGTGGTTTGAGAGGTAATCATCAGTGAACTGCTTTGGAAAGGCCTGAAAACAAGGATGTGCATAAATATCTTCTCTATGTTGGAAATGGGGCAAAGGAATAAAAAAAGGCAAGGTATAATAGTTAGTACCATCTTGTAGTGAACTGATGTCTTCTTCATTGTGCAGACAAAGATCTTATTGTTTTTTGTCGCCAATTTCTTTATCCTAACAATCTTTCTGAGTTTCTTGACTTGATTGATATTCATGGAAAACTCATTTCCCCATATGCAAAAAGGGTCGAACAGTGGGTCAAAACCTCTGAGAGCAGGACCTACATGTGCAAGACCAAATTGTGTAAAACCTAAGTATTAGCATGGTTCCTACAATTGCACAATAATGTGATATTAGACAACGGACCATGCACGTGCTAAACTCGATTGTAAACTTCAGTGCTTCCCATTGTTTCCCTGCAACACATATAAGGTAGTTAGTCATCAGGTTAAGTGAGGTTTCGGATGCTATCAGTAAAATATGTTGATGAAAAATAAGCACATTACGGATTC
Source organism: Triticum dicoccoides (assembly GCF_002162155.2). NCBI lineage: Eukaryota > Viridiplantae > Streptophyta > Magnoliopsida > Poales > Poaceae > Triticum > Triticum dicoccoides. The sequence continues at coordinate 367,346,236 of NC_041383.1, forward strand.
ATCAGATTAATTCAAGCCACACGAAAAACCCATTTATCCAAACAAAGCAAGATTAAGAACTAGGAAATATAGCACTTGTATGTGTTTCTCATGTATTAAGTGCAGACAAATTTGATTTATTCCTCACATGCACAACAATACAAAATTCCAACCACGACAATTGGACATCGCATTGCAGAATTGAACCAAGCAGTTAACTAAACACCACAACAAATGAACCAAACATTAACTGAGCACCACATTGCACAATATGACATACTCCTAATAGAAGATCAGACAGTTATCCGACCCAAGCATGCTTAACAACTTGGAAATATAACAATTGTATTTGTTTCTCGTGTATTTAGTACAACCAAACTTGATTTACTTCTCACATGGTATACAATAACAGAATGCACCCACAACTATTGAACATCACATTGCAGAATTGAACCAAACAGTTAAGTAAACACCACAACACAAATGAACCAAACTTTAACTGAGCACCACATTGCACAATGTATAACCAAACCAAGCATGCTTGACAACATGGAAATATAGCAATTGTATTCGTTTCTCATGTATTTTGTAAAGATAATTTCAATTTATTTCTCACATGGAAGACAATACAAAATTGCAGCCTAAAGAATTGAACATCACATTTGCAGAATTGAACCAAACAGTTACCTGAAGACAACAACTGATTAACCAAATAGTTAATAAGTGAGCACCACACTGCACGACGTATAGAACATATACACAGGAGCAACATATTGCATGGTAAAATTTGATAGCACAATTCACTAGAATTTGTTAAGGAAAGGCAGGAGCAGCACATGCAATGGCTAAACCGAGCATGCTTAACCGACATAGCTAGCAAATGGCAAGGTGCTCCTCCAAGATCTGGGGGTCGGCACGAATGGTAGCCATCACGACCTCATCCGCGCGTGCGGCCATGATTTGCTTCTCCACTGCCAAATGCTCCTTGAGCTCCTGGCTATACCGCGTGCACCATGGCTTAGGGCGGCGCTTATTTGGTGGATGGGTTGGTGATTTGGGTGGAAGGTGTCGCGCTGGTGGTCGGGGCGTGTGGGATGTGGAAGGAGGAGGAGGATGGGGGGGTCTAGTGTGGATTACCTGCCTGGATAGACGAGGCCGAGAAGCGTGAAGGAGGGTCGCCGGCGAGGGGGGCTGCGCTGCAAGCAAGGAGTGAAGGTTTCAACTTGGAAAGGAAGGCGGAAACAGGGGAAATGTGGCTTTTGGTAAGGGGGAGGGGGCGGGGAGGTAGATATTTCAGCGGAAGCCAAAAATTTGGAATCGCTTCCGCGAAAAACTGGCGCGCAAAGTGTCATTAGACACGGTCCCTTATTTAGAACTGTGTACGATATGTGAACATCATAAACGGTTCAGATAGCTTAACCCGTGAGTGATGAGTTTGAATGTCAAAAATTTTGGTTCCAATTTCCCTGGTTACAATGCTCATCCACATCATTACATAATTTGGGTACACAAAGGAGACTACAACACACCCACACTTCTTAATCGAGCAAGTTCAGCAATTAAATAGAGCTAGCTGGCCTAAACATTACTCTAACAAATTAAAGACCGACGCTCTTAATTAAACAAAACAAAGAGTACTACTATGGCTGGTGCTCGTCGATCTCCGCCGCCTCCTCCATGTCCAGCTCGCGCCCGACGGTCTCCTGGGGAAGGAGCTCCATGGCATTTATCGCACCATATTCAACAAGCATCTCGCCATCCACGTCCGCCATCTCTTTGGAAAAGGCCGCCACAAGCTGGGCGTGGGCGGCCGTGATCTGTGCTTGGACGGGCTCCGTCGTTGCAAGGTATGTAGCGGAGGAACAAACGGGTGCTCGAACGCTCTCGGCGATTGCCAACTCTTCGGTCGTGGGTTGCCGACCGTTGTCGGAGAAGCTTCATTCGATTTGTTCGGTGACCGCCATGAGCTGGGCGTGGGCGACCTCGACATGGTCGTGGGCGGCCTCCATCAGGGCTAAGGCCGCCGCTGTGGAACGGACAACTGCTGTGCCGCTCTCGCCAGCTGCTATACCCGAGGCAGATGTTGCTCCCGCCACTGGAGAAGCAATAGCGGCCGTTTGGGCTGCCATGGCTGCCCGGTCGCATATTGCGGCCGCACTCATGCACCTTGTTTGCACGCGCATGGCGGCTGCAGCCGCGCTCTCACCGGAGTGGGCCACCGAAGTTGTCCTCAAGACACGGGTCCACGTCCCCATCTTTCACCGGTGATAATGAACAATGAAATGATATCTGGGGAACGAGCTAGTGTGCTTGACAAGCCGGCTGTAGACTATAGCCGACATACCTTATCGCATAAGCCATATGCGTACTATACACCAACGGTGCTCCGGGATATTTTGTACTGCATCTCACACGGTTGGTGATAATAAACCGTGTGGGATCTACTTGATTTTTAATTTTGATTTGAATTACATAATGGGGTCACATCGGCAATGGATGGTGTTTGAATTGCTAGACCTTTTATCTGCAGTGAACATGCAACTATATGTGTGTCGTAAAAAATTGGAATTGTTCAGGGTTCCTTTGGACATTTTTATACGGTAACTTGGTTTTCTAGGCATTTCCAGTGCACAATCCAAAATTAAACCACATGCTCCAGTCCATAAAAACGGGTTGCAAAATCAAATGTTTGTCCTTGGTTGCAAGCTTAGGTCACATGCAAGAAATGAGAATGAATGTCAAACACCTTGACACCGTCGCTCAACCGCTAACATTGAGATACATGCTTTTAACATTCTAGTAAATTGAAAACTCGTCTGAAATTCATGAAACATGACATGATGTCATGGAACAGCAGCGACATGCCGTGGTAAAAATATTGTCCCATTTGGGGTAGGTGTGGGTATAAGCATCTCGCAAACCAGAGCTTCTCTCACAACAAGCCGGATTGTTTCACTAGGGTACGTGCCACCTTGGGGGACGAAACGATATATGTTGCCTCTTCTTACTTTCAAAATGTTTCTCGTGTCAACATAGAACAACACGAGTGTTGTGTCAATTTTTGGGATTTTTCGGGGTTCATTTTGACATTTTTATGCATTAATTGCGTTTTCAATGCATTTATGAGCACAATTCAAATTTGAACTACGTGCACAAGCTCTAATGCATATAAATTGGTTGAAAATTCAAATACGTGTCCTTGGTTGCATGCTTAGGTCCCATGCAAGAAATGGGAATGAATGTCAAACACCCTGCCACCGTCACTCGGCCACAAACATTGAGATTCCTAGTTTTTAAATTCTAGTAAATCCAAAACTCATCTAAAATACATGAAACTTAGCATGCTATCATGGAGCGGCATCAACATGCCGTGGTAAAAATATTGTCCCATTTGGGGCAGGTTTGGGGATATGCTTCTCACAAACCAAACACTCTCACAACAAGCCAGATGGTTTCGGTAGGGTACGTCCCACCTTTGGGGACGAAACGATATCCACTGCCTCTTATCGCTTTCAAATTTTTTCTAGTGTCAACATAGAACAATAGGAGTGTTGTGTCAATTTTTGGGATTTTCCGGGGTTCATTTGGACATTTTAATGCATTAATTGCGTTTTTAATGCATTTATGAGCACAATTCAAATTTGAACTACATGCACATGCTCTAATGCATATAAACTGGTTAAAAATTCAAATCTATGTCCTTGGTTGCATGCTTAGGTCCCATGCAAGAAATGGGAATGATTGTCAAACACCCTGCCACCGTCACTCGGTCGCAAACATTGAGATTCCTGGTTTTTAAATTCTAGTAAATCCAAAACTCGTCTGAAATTCATGAAACTTGGCATGCTATCATGGAGCGGCATCAACATGCCGTGGTAAAAATATTGTCCCATTTGGGTCAGGTTTGGGGATATGCTTCTCGCAAGCCAAAGGTTCTCACAACAAGCCTGATGGTTTCGGTAGGTAACATCCCACCTTTGGGGATGAAATGATATCCGCTGCCTCTTATTGCTTTCAAAATTTTTCTTGTGTCAACATAGAACAATACGAGTGCTGTGTCAATTTTTGGGATTTTTCGGTGTTCGTTTGGACATTTTTATGCATTAATTGAGTTTTTGATGCATTTATGTGCCTAATTCAAATTTGAACTACATGCACATGCTCTAATGCATATAAATTGGTTGAAAATTCAAATCTGTGTCCTTGGTTGCATTCTTAGGTCCCATGCAAGAAATGGGAATGAATGTCAAACACCCTGTCACCGTCACTCAGCTGCAAACATTGAGATTCCTGGTTTTTAAATTCTAGTAACTCCAAAACCGTCTGAAATTCATGAAACTTGGCATGCTATCATGGAGTGGCATCGACATGCCGTGGTAATTTTTTTGTCCCATTTGGGGCAGGTTTGGGTATAAGCTTCTCACAAACCAGAGCCTCTCACAACAAGCCTTATGGTTTTGGTAGGGAATGTCCCACCTTGGGGACGAAATGATATCAGCTGCCTCTTATTGCTTTCAAAAAATTTCTAGTGTCAACATAGAACAACAGGAGTGTTGTGTCAATGTTTGGGATTTTTCGGAGTTCGTTTGGACACTTTTATGCATTAATTGAGTTTTCGATGCATTTATGTGCATAATTCAAATTTCAACTACATGCACATGCTCTAGTGCATATAAATTGGTTGAAAAATCAAATCTTTGTCCTTGGGTGCATGCTTAGGTCCCATGCAAGAAATGGGAATGAATTTCAAACACAAGGGCACTGTTGATTGCCGACAAAACATTGAGATACTTTATTTTTAAATTCTAGCAAATCTAAAACTCGTCTGAAATTCATGAAACTTGCCATGCTATCATGGAATGGCACCCAACAAGCTGTGGTATTTTTCGTGTCCATTTTGAGAGAAGAAGCACTCGAATAACAACCAACAAAGGCATTTTCAAACAAATAGCTGTCACTCTAACCTCGCAAACGTTTGTATAATTCAAATCGTGTGCTTTATGTTAACCATTCACGTGACGCCACGTGTCTTCGTTCTAATCGTGTGCGGACAACTGCTTGACTGAACGGGAGGCGTGCGAGCGCAGTCCGGTGCGTAGGCTGACCGAGAGGCGTGCAAGCTGTCCTCCAATGCATAGGATCTGATGAGGACATGACTACCTTGGATATGACCAAAAATATTGCATATATGCATATTTGTCAGGTGATTTCTAGTGCAAACTATTCGATAATCTATTTATGTTATCCAGAACAAAAATACTTCACACACTTTTGTGTTTTGTCTAATTGCAGGTGTATGGGACATTTGTACAATCCACATATGAAGATAAGGAAGAAAGAGATGTTTATTTGCTGTCCAAAAAGTTCTCTCACGTCACTTTTGGCCCAAGAGAAGATAGAGTCCAAGTCTCTCACGTTCTGGATTCAGATTCGGACTGCACAGACATACCTGACTCAAAACGCACACAAGTTTTTCATACGGACTCCGAATTGGGTGATTCTTTTTTTGTTGGAAACTAGATTTCGTGAACTTTCCAACCCAATTGGAATCACCTTCAAATTCGTCCGGAGCGTTGAGTTGTGGACGAAACAATCTGATGCTGCAGCAGAACCCGAGTCAAACTACAAGTCCAAAGGTGTTACATCACCTCCACTTGGGCCCATTGGCCTTGTACGACCGAGATTTAGTTTTAGGCTGCCTTGGGACGTCCTCCCACCTCCTTGGCCGCCACCCCTTGCTTCTATATAAGTAGATCCATCTAGTAGCTTTTCCTTGGGATTTGTTTAGTTAAAAGTTAGCCATTGCAACTTCGTGTACTTCGTTTGTGTCCAACGACCAGACCAAGACCGCTTCCGGATCCCCACCATTATCAATACTTCATATATTTGCAATATTCAGATTGCTTTATCATATTCTTGCTCGTTCTTCGATTGCTTGCAGGAATAGACCTTCGTGGTCAGGCTGACCGTGCTTCCAGCATCGTCAGTAACCTCAGGAGATTGGTTTAGCGATTGCTAAGGCGCAACGTCGTGCACGTTTGTAGTCGGATCGTCAATGTCGTCTCCACCAAATCGATAGTTATCATCTCATCGAAAGATCGGGACCCTCGCCTCTATCAAGTGGTATCAGTTTTCAGGTTGCTCGGTGAGAATTTCCAGTTTTTCCTAGATTAGATTTATTTTCTTACCTATTGTCCAAGAAAAAGCCACAAAACAAAAGTTAGATCTATTCATCCTTTGTCCTAGCCAGACTGAGCCTTTGCAATTTTCTTTTCATTGTTTGCATTATTGAATTATCGGTTGCATCGCCGTGTCGAGTTGCTGGCCTTAGTGTCTAGTTCCTTTAGAGTTTCGAGTTTTGTTCACATTAATCACGCAGCCGCTGCATCATTATCCCATCCGCTGTCCACCATCCCATCCACCAATTTCCACCACGTGCTACGCACTGTTTATTGTCATAATCATAGTTGAGGTCACTCACATCTTCGCCAGATCGAATCTGCATCTTATCTAGTTTGTCTTGGAAAGAGGGAGAAAAAGAAAATAAAGAAAAAAAAGAGAGAAAAAAGGAAAGAAAAAAAAGCGTGAGAAAAAAAAGAGAGAAGAAAAAAATTGGATCTATCTAGAATCAATCTCGTACCTGAATTCGGATTGGAATCTGTTTTGCGCACTGTTCAGTAAAACAGGTGTATCTTCCTCATACGAAGTCCGTTTTGGCTCCGTGAGTACTCAAATTGAAGATAGCGACGAGCCGCATCTAAATAGTTGCAGAAGCTAGTTCAATATTTGACACCTCAAAATCGGCTTCTAAATAGGTCTTTTTGCCCTCCGAAGTTCGTGAACACAGCTTGTTCCAATTTTTCAGGCCAGTTTTAGAATTCTTTAACTCCTCATATCAACTCGGAATTGGGTGATTCTTTTTGCATTGGAAAGCTTGAGTTAGTAGAATTCTTTGAAAGAATTTATTAGAAAATTGTCTCAAACTTTTCAAGAGGAAAGTTGGAGAGAGAGTTGTTGTATATCCTGCTTGGCAGTTGTTTTTCATCATTATCTTCACTGCCGTTGTGATCTTCACTTATATCTTGCTGTCAAGAGCTACTTAGTATCCTTCATTGATGCTAGTTGTGCTACGCCGTGACCTTATTAGTGTTCTAGGCTCGCGTCTCTAGTCCGGTCTAGCCTAGGACCAGCACAGTACCGTCGTTGAGTGTTTATTCAACATTGCATCTTTGAATTGATTATTGCTAATCTTTTGCTACCATATATAGCCAACCCAGCTCCACATATTTCTACACCGTGTATACGTACGCTCCCCTGGCAATCGCTTTACTCAATATTCGGAGTTACTTGACACCACTGGTTGCCGATCACCGCCTGCTGCATGGTAAGAACTTGTAAGACATTGATATTTGCTTTACTGTGAGCGTTTTACCACAACATCCTAGTAGTTATAGGAACATTATTTTTGAGTTTTGTTTCTTGTTCTACTAATCATGACAGGATCCAGAGTCAATTCATGGGCTTTGTCGATCGCGGGAGACGTGCCACCACCTTTGCAAATACCACAACCGTCACGAGAGGTGCACAAACATCCAAATGCACATGATCAGGTTAATGTGTCTATACCACCATTTAATGGCCGTTTTAAACCTGCTTTATATATTGAATGGGAGTTCGACATAAAAAATATATTTGCTTCCCATAATTTCGATGAACATAAAAAGGTTAAGGTTGCAGTTGGTTCTTTCACTGGTTATGCTTTGGTTTGGTGGAGTGAATATTGTCGGTTACACCCTGATTATATACCTACTACTTGGGATGATTTGAACTTGCCATGCGACATACTTTCGTCCCTGCTTATTATACTCGTGACATGATTAAGAAATTGCAACACTTAAAACAAGGTAGTGAAACTGTAACAAAATATTATGATGATTTACAAACTACCTTGTTGCATTCCTCTTTAGAAGAAAGTGAAGATGATTTTATGGATAGATTTTGGGGAGGATTAAACCGTGATATTCAAGAGATACTAATTCATGAAGAGTGTTATCCTATGGACCATTTGTTTCATCTTGCTTGCAAAGCTGAACAGGAAATAAAACGACGTGTTGGCCACGAGGAGAACAAGCGCACGGTGCACATTCCAAGAGTTGATATGATTGTTCCTTCAACTACTAGGAATACTATGACAACCACATCCGTTGTTATCAGGACTACATCGCCTCCACCATGTGACACATCGGCCCCGAGAGTAGCTACATCATCTGAGTTGATCATAAGAGGTAATGACAAAGGTACTGATCTTCCATCTCTACATGAGAATGATGAATGCCTTGTCAATTTGAATGCACCATCTGATGAGCTACCCACTACTTTGATCACACCACCTATTTTAGAGGACTACGTTGATAATTTGACTTTGCCATGTGATCAAACAACTGAAATACCAACAATTTTGAGTGCACCCATTGAATTAACTATTGATGCAAAAGAACCAATGTTTAATCATTTTGATATGACCTCTAATCTTGGTGATGATTCCGTGTTGAATGACTTATTGCATGTTTGCTTATTTAAGCATGTTGTAGCATGTAAATTTGATGCAAGTAAGGTTTATTCACCAATGTTGGGATGGTTTAATGATGAACATTGTCAATCTTTTGAAATGAGTAAGAGCTTCACTTATATGTGCAAACTGAGTTGTAATATTTTCATGCCTTCTACTTCTTGTGCTAATTTTTTGGCTTTAGATTTTATGAACTATGCAAGTTACTCATCTATTCATGTGTCATATATGCAAAAATCAAGGGAAGTAAAAATGGATGACATATACATATACAACATGTACACCTTGTCTCTTTTGTTAGCCACATTTCAGATTAAGCAACGCCGAGGACGGCTTTATTTTCAAGAAGGGGAGGATGATGAGGACATGACTACCTTGGATATGACAAAAAATATTGCATATATGCATATTTGTCAGGTGATTTCTAGTGCAAACTATTCAATAATCTATTTATGTTATCCAGAACAAAAATACTTCACACACTTTTGTGTTTTGTCTAATTGCAGGTGTATGGGACATTTGTACAATCCACATATGAAGATAAGGAAGAAAGAGATGTTTATTTGCTGTCCAAAAAGTTCTCTCACGTCACTTTTGGCCCAAGAGAAGATAGAGTCCAAGTCTCTCACGTTCTGGATTCAGATTCAGACTACACAGACATACCTGACTCAAAACGCACACAAGTTTTTCATACGGACTCCGAATTGGGTGATTCTTTTTTTTGGAAACTAGATTTCGTGCACTTTCCAACCCAATTGGAATCACCTTCAAATTCGTCCGGAGCGTTGAGTTGTGGACGAAACAATCTGATGCTGCAGCAGAATCCGAGTCAAACTACAAGTCCAAAGGTGTTACATCACCTCCACTTGGGCCCATTGGCCTTGTACGACCTAGATTTAGTTTTAGGCTGCCTTGGGACGTCCTCCCACCTCCTTGGCCGCCACCCCTTGTGATGAGGACATCAATACAATTGTTACACCCACAGCCCCTGCTGCTATACATACTGGACCAATTACTAGAGCTCGTGCACGCCAACTAAATTACCAGGTACTTTCGTTTCTTGGTAATGATTCTAATGTTCATGAGAATATGATGCTGCCTAAATTGGATACATTTGTTTTGCTTACAAATGAAGGGCCTAGCTTGGAGAAGGATGAACATTGGAGCAAGAACAAGCATGGAGATGATGGCATGCTGATGAGGACATGACTACCTTGGATATGACCAAAAATATTGCATATATGCATATTTGTCAGGTGATTTCTAGTGCAAACTATTCAATAATCTATTTATGTTATCCAGAACAAAAATACTTCACACACTTTTGTGTTTTGTCTAATTGCAGGTGTATGGGACATTTGTACAATCCACATATGAAGATAAGGAAGAAAGAGATGTTTATTTGCTGTCCAAAAAGTTCTCTCACGTCACTTTTGGCCCAAGAGAAGATAGAGTCCAAGTCTCTCACGTTCTGGATTCAGATTCGGACTGCACAGACATACCTGACTCAAAACGCACACAAGTTTTTCATACGGACTCCGAATTGGGTGATTCTTTTTCTGTTGGAAACTAGATTTCGTGCACTTTCCAACCCAATTGGAATCACCTTCAAATTCGTCCGGAGCATTGAGTTGTGGACGAAACAATCTGATGCTGCAGCAGAACCCGAGTCAAACTACAAGTCCAAAGGTGTTACATCACCTCCACTTGGGCCCATTGGCCTTGTACGACCTAGATTTAGTTTTAGGCTGCCTTGGGACGTCCTCCCACCTCCTTGGCCGCCACCCCTTGCTTCTATATAAGTAGATCCATCTAGTAGCTTTTCCTTGGGATTTGTTTAGTTAAAAGTTAGCCATTGCAACTTCGTGTACTTCGTTTGTGTCCAACGACCAGACCAAGACCGCTTCCGGATCCCCACCATTATCAATACTTCATATATATTTGCAATATTCAGATTGCTTTATCATATTCTTGCTCGTTCTTCGATTGCTTGCAGGAATAGACCTTCGTGGTCAGGCTGACCGTGCTTCCAGCATCGTCAGTAACCTCAGGAGATTGGTTTAGCGATTGCTAAGGCGCAACGTCGTGCACGTTTGTAGTCGGATCGTCAAAGTCGTCTCCACCAAATCGATAGTTATCATCTCATCGAAAGATCGGGACCCTCGCCTCTATCAGGATCACCGGGGAGCATGCGAGCTGTACGCTGCGCAGGCTCACTGGGAATCAAGACCTTTGACTTCCATGGCCGCCCGCCTCCCTCTCCATTAATGGCGCCCGAGCCGCTGATACGTCTTCAACGTATCTATAATTTATGAAGCATTCATGCTATATTATTATCTGTTTTGGATGTTTATGGGCTTTATTATACACTTTTATATTATTTTTGGGACTAACCTATTAACCGGAGGCCCAACCCATATTGTTGTTTTTCTTGCCTATTTCAGTGTTTCGAAGTAAAGGAATATCAAACAGAGTCCAAATGGAATGAAACCTTCGGGAGCATTATTTTTGGAACGGAAGCAATCTAGGGGACTTGGAGTGCAAGTGAGGGAAGCTTCGAGGTCGCCACGAGGCAGAGGGGGGCGCGCCCACCCCCTGGGCGCGCACTCCAGCCTCGTGGGCCCCTCGTGGCTCCCCTGACCGACTTCTTTCGCTTATATATTCCCATATACCCTAAAAACATCGAGGACAACAATAGATCGGGAGTTCTGCCGCCGCAAGCCTCTATAGCCACCAAAAACCTCTCGGGAGCCTGTTCCTGCACCCTATCGGAGGGGGGGGGGGATCCCTCACCGGTGGCCATCTTCATCATACCGGTGCTCTCCATGACAAGGAGGGAGTAGTTCACCCTCGGGGCTGAGGGTATGTACCAGTAGCTATGTGTTTGATCTCTCTCTCTCTCATGTTCTTGAGGTGATACGATCTTGATATATCGCGATCTTTGCTATTATAGTTGGATCTTATGATGTTTCTCCCCCTCTACTCTCTTGAAATGGATTGAGTTTTCCCTTTGAAGTTATCTTATTGGATTGAGTCTTTAAGGATTTGAGAACACTTGATGTATGTCTTGCCGTGCTTATCTGTGGTGACAATGGGATATTCACGTGATCTACTTGATGTATGTTTTGGTGATCAACTTGCGGGTTCAATGAATCTATGCATAGGGGTTGGCACACGTTTTCGTCTTGACTCTCCGGTAGAAACTTTGGGGCACTCTTTGAAGTACTTTGTGTTGGTTGAATAGATGAATCTGAGATTGTGTGATGCATATCATATAATCATGCCCACGGATACTTGAGGTGACAATGGAGTATCTAGGTGACATTAGGGTTTTAGTTGATTTGTGTCTTAAGGTGTTATTCTAGTATGAACTCTATGATAGATTGAACGGAAAGAATAGCTTCGTGTTATTTTACTACGGACTCTTGAATAGATCGAGCAGAAAGGATAACTTTGAGGTGGTTTCGTACCCTACCATAATCTCTTCGTTTGTTCTCCACTATTGGTGGCTTTGGAGTAACTCTATGTTGCATGTTGAGGGATAGTTATATGATCCAATTATGTTATTATAGTTGAGAGAACTTGCACTAGTGAAAGTATGATTCTTAGGCCTTGTTTCCTAGCATTGCAATACCGTTTGCGCTCACTTTTATCATTAGTTACCTTGCTGTTTTTATATTTTCAGATTACAAAAACCTATATCTACCATCCATATTGCACTTGTATCACCATCTCTTCGCCGAACTAGTGCACCTATTCATTTACCATTGTATTGGGTGTGTTGCGGACACAAGAGAATATTTGTTATTTGGTTGCAGGGTTGCTTGAGAGAGACCATCTTCATCCTACGCCTCCCATGGATTGATAAACCTTAGGTCATCCACTTGAAGGAAATTTTCTATTGTCCTACAAACCGCTGCACTTGGAGGCCCAACAACGTCTACAAGGAGAAGGTTGCGTAGTAGACATCAGCCGCTACTTAATACGAGCGGCCTTACTGTTCGCCTCCCATTCCCCTCCCTCCCGCAGACCTCCACCAATGCCATGGCGCAGAAGGATCATCTGCCACTAGTCTTCAAGTTTGGTGAAGTCGACTCTGAGCCGGAGGAGATAGAAAATAAGGAGGAATGGGGCCTCATGGACATGGCCCAGAACGAGCTGGCTGTGATTGTTGCTGCCCCCGCTCTTGTCCCAGCTCCGATCCCCACGCCCGCACCAGCGACCATCCCCATAGCATTGACGGGGCTGGTCACCGAGCACTATCGCAGAGCTGGAAGGCGCGGGCGTTACCGAGGTCTCCGTAGACCCGCGCGAGCTCGTGTACATGCCAGCGCCAGGGCCCATGCCCGTGCGCGCCCCCTCCACCCACCGCGGCACCGATCCCCGTGCATTTGGATGCACCTGCCGCGCTTGTGCCCATGCGCGCGCCCCCCTCAGTGGCATGGACGCCGCCATCGACCGCTACCTCTCAGCACCGCAAGCTGCCATCCTCCCGCGCCCTTCCCGTTGATCGCGCAATGACATGATGTTTGATTTACACGTGAAGAACATTCTGAGCTGCCTTGAAGACTTCAACAACGGTGTCCCGGAGGACGACAACGACAAGGACGGCGCGGCAGGCCGCCTCTGGCACCGCCAGAAATAGTTTCTTTCTTGGGTTTAATATTGTATCTCGATCGCAAAAATTTTAGTTAGAACACCCGTATGCAAACTGACAGCTTCCCTAGGAAGCCAAGGGAAATTGTGCCGAGCAGGATTTGTGCAACTCTTGATCGCAAACATTTTAGATAGAACATCCGTATGCAAAGTGAGAGCAGGATTTGTGCATCTGCTCAACACAAACGGTTGTTTTGGATGACCCATGTGTAACCACTTACAAACAATTTGGTAAGATTTGCATCTGTCATATTGGGTATGTTGCCATTTGTCAAACTTGAAAGATTGACATCTGTTGATCTGGTAACATTGCCATTTGTCAACCTTGTAACACTGTGATTTGTCAAAATATGCAGCTAAAAATCACTAGCACTATCTAATTTTTGCAACTAAAATTCAATAGTTAAGCATAGATTTCATTCATAGACTAAGCAGTCGTGCTTAATTTATACAAACAGTTCAACTTGACAGCTAAACCGACCAAACTTTTCCCCAATTGTTTCCAACCACGTACTGAAATAGCTAGTTCTACTTTATATACTAGCTAATCTTGTGTTTCCAACCCTGCAACCACCACATTTATAGTCAGATGAACTGAACAAAATACTGCTCCTGCTACTGCTCCTGCTGCTCCTCCTGCTACTGCTGCTCCTACTGCTGCTACTGCTACTACTGCTGCTCCTCCTCCTCCTCCTCCTCCTCCTCCTCCTCCTCCTCCTCCTCCTACTACTACTACTACTACTACTACTACTACTACTACTACTAC
>NC_041383.1:367360714-367372335 GCF_002162155.2 Triticum dicoccoides
CTGCTACTGCTGCTACTACTACTACTACTACTACTACTACTACTACTACTACTACTACTACTACTACTACTACTACTACTACTACTACTACTACTACTACTACTACTACTACTACTACTACTACTACTACTACTACTACTACTACTACTACTACTACTACTACTACTACTACTACTACTACTACTACTACTACTACTACTACTACTACTGGGCTTTGTACTACTTCCGACAGCCTCTCCTCTGCCGAACGCGCTCAGGAAGAGGCAGAGGAGGAGGAGCCTACCGACAAGCTAGACAAATGCAATACGATGCCTACCGCTGCTGCATGTTCGGTGACGCTCGCTCGAACGCCCACTGGCGCTCCAGACGATCCCTCTGGAAGCGGTGGTTCTCCTCGTAGATCTCCTGATTCCTCGCCTCCGAGGCGACGTGTGCCACGACCATGGCATCGGTAAGACTCTTTGCGTGCTTGACGAGGCGCTCCTCCTCCTCTTGCAGGAACTCGGTGTAGCGCGCAAGGTCACTGACGCACGTGCCGGCATCCACCTCTGCCTCCCGCCTTCGGGTGGCGGTGGCGGAGCGGGTGATGACCCCGGTGGCCGATGGTGGGCTGGCGGCCAGGGCGGCCGATGATGGGGAGGCGGCCACGACCACCACCTCCCGCCTTCAGGCCGCGGTGGTGGAGCCGGTGATGGCCACGGTGGCCGGAAAAGGGGTGGCGGCCACGACGGCCACCTCCCGCCTTCGGGCCGCGGCGGCGGAGCAGGAGATGGCCGTGGCTTTCGACGGTGGTGTGGCGGCAACGGCGGCTGGCAACAGCTGCCGACGGGCAACGGCGGCGGAGCGGGTGGTGGGTGTTTCGTGCAAACCCAACAGGGACGCCACACACACTACAATACGTCGGGGACTGTGCCACCGCCGCGGTGTAGGCTCCCAGCTGGAGCCGTTGTCTAATGATGGCGGAGTGGCTGAGCGATCACGACGGACCGTGGCCATTGGTGATTGTGGGAGAAGCAGACGAGATAAGCTACAGGGAGGGAGGGGAAAATGCGACGCAGGACTCGCCAGCCGTGAGGGTGTTTATAGGAGGCTGGTAAGTATTGGGATTTTGGGGGATTTCACCCAGTCGGGCGGGAAGTTTGCTTGGGAACCTGCGAGGTTGCACGGGAACGGGCTCACCGACAATTCAATGGCGCCACCGTTTGGCCAAAAGAACGCTCGTGCGCGCTGCGCAAGCTTGCGCTGTAAGCCGTCTGCGGTAGCGGGGTGACAAGACGTGTGAGAGGAGGATGAAAGGCCACGTACACATATGGTTAATAAAAAACGTTTGTGATTGAATTACCTACTATACACCCGTCCTGGTTTATAAGTAGGATTTAACTAATAAAATACAAATGCATGTTGCCAAAGATTATATAGTTGGATTCGTATTTGAACATAGTTTCCAATTATATAATTTTTATAACATACATTCACATTTTGTTGGTTAAATTTGAGGGCAAAGTATGGCACATAATATAAAGGGGAATATAGAACAAGACGGAGGTAGTTGCACACAGCCGCTCTCTACGCAGCGATGCAATTGTCGGCCGGCTTGTAGGCGACCATTTCCTGCGGGTTCAACTTCTCTATGCATGTGGCTGCTTGCGGTTGAGGCGGCCGTAGCACGCTCTGCTCATGTCCCGCCACGCGCACTCTGCCTGATAAAGGCAAAGGTGTCCCGTCTTTCGATGAGATGATGGATATCGCTTTGGTGGAAGTCGACTTTGACGATCCGACTACGAACGTGCGAGGACGTCGCGCCTTAGCAATCGCTAAACCAACTCCGAGAGGTTATTGACCACGCCGGAGCACGATCAACCTGACCACGAGGGTCTGTTTCCTGCGAGCAAACGAAGAACAAGCAAGAAACTGAGATTGCAATCTGGATATTGCGAATATAAGATGAAAGCTTTATTGATCAAGGTGGGGTTCTGTGACGCCTTTGTCTGGTCGTTGAACACAAACGAAGTACGCGAAGTTGCAGCTATGGCGAACTTTTAATCTAAACAAAACCCAAAGTCTAAACGATGCCCTAAGGGCTGTATATATGGAGGAAGAGGGGGGAATTTCGTGGCCCTTGGTGGAGGGGTCCGAAATCAACCCTATCTCTTGTTTCCCCACACATACGGACTCTAAAAATAGCCTATACTTATGTATTTCGAAATTACATGGGCCTGGCCCAATAAAAAGGTGGCGCAGCACCTAAAATAGCCTCGGGACGAAATTTATGAAGTGGCATCTTGTATATTTCGTCCAAGGCTTCATGCACCCATTATGGTGGCTTCAAAGTCCTGAAATCATCACTTGTTACTCCGTTCTTGTTTCCCTTGCGCATGCCATCATCTCCATGCTTGTTCTTGCTCCAATGTTCATCCTTCTCCAAGCTAGGCCCTTCATTTGTAAGCAAAACAAATGTATCCAATTTAGGCAGCATCATATTCTCATGAACATTAGAATCATTACCAAGAAACGAAAGTACCTGGTAATTTAGTTGGCGTGCACGAGCTCTAGTAATTGGTCCAGTATGTATAGCAGCAGGGGCTGTGGGTGTAACAATTGTATTGATGTCCTCATCATCCTCCCCTTCTTGAAATGAAGTCGTCCTCGACGGAAGTTCATCTTCCTCACCCAAATAAGGCTTCAAATCTGCAATGTTAAAAGTGGGACTAACCCCAAAATCTGCAGGCAGCTCAAGTTTATATGCATTATCATTTATTTTCTCTAACACCTTAAAGGGACCATCAGCACGTGGCATTAACTTTGATTTGCACAAATGAGGAAATCTATCCTTACGCAAATGTAACCAAACAAGATCTCCAGGTGCAAACACAACATGTTTTCTACCCTTATCTCCAGCAAGTTTATATTTAGCATTCATACGCTCAATGTTTTCCTTAGTTAACTCATGCATTTTTAAAATCAATTCAGCATGTTGTTTAGCATCAAAATTAACCTTCTCCGAAGATGGAAGAGGCAACAAATCAATAGGTGCACGAGGTAGGAAACCATACACAACTTCAAAAGGGCACATCTTAGTAGTAGAATGCAATGAACGATTATAAGCAAATTCAATATGAGGCAAGCATTCCTCCCACATTTTCTTATTATTCTTCAAAACAGCCCTAAGCATAGTAGACAACGTTCTATTGACTACTTCAGTTTGTCCATCAGTTTGGGGGTGACAAGTAGTACTAAAAAGCAGTTTAGTCCCCAACTTAGCCCATAACCATCTCCAAAAGTGGCTAAGAAATTTAGTATCACGATCTGAAACAATAGTATTTGGCACACCATGCAAGCGAATAATTTCACGAAAGAACAAATCAGCAACATTAACAGCATCATCGCTTTTATGACATGGTATAAAGTGTGCCATTTTCGAGAATCTATCCACGACAACAAATATGCTATCCCTCCCCTTCTTTGTTCGAGGTAAACCTAAAACAAAGTCCATAGATATATCCTCCCAAGGAACACTAGGTACAGGCAAAGGCATATATAAACCATGATGATTGAGTCGTGACTTAGCTTTTTGACATGTAGTGCAGCGAGCAATAAAACGCTCAACATCCCGTCTCATCTTTGGCCAAAAGAAATGTGTAGCAAGTACGTCCTCCGTCTTCTTCACGCCAAAGTGTCCCATTAATCCTCCTCCATGCGCCTCCTGCAACAATAAAAGACGAACGGAGCTAGCTGGAATGCATAGCTTGTTAGCACGAAACACAAATCCATCCTTAACGACAAACTTGTTCCACATTCTTCCTTCTTTACAATTCTGCATTACATCTTTAAAATCAGCATCATCCACATATTGATCTTTGATGGTCTCCAAACCAAATATTTTGAAGTCAAGTTGTGAAAGCATAGTATAGCGACGAGACAATGCATCAGCAATAACATTTTCTTTTCCCTTCTTGTGTTTAATGACATAAGGGAAAGTCTCAATGAATTCAACCCATTTAGCATGTCTACGATTCAGTTTAGCTTGACTTTTAATATGTTTCAAAGATTCATGATCAGAATGTATAACAAATTCTTTGGGCCATAAATAATGTTGCCATGTTTCTAAAGTCCGAACAAGAGCATATAATTCTTTATCATAAGGAGAATAATTCAGACTAGGCCCACTCAATTTTTCAGAAAAGTATGCAACAGGTTTGCCATCTTGTAATAACACACCTCCTAATCCAATTCCACTAGCATCACATTCAAGCTCAAAAGTCTTATTAAAATCAGGAAGTTGGAGTAAAGGAGCATGTGTCAACTTATCTTTCAATACCGTGAAGGCTTCTTCCTGTGCGGTACCCCAAACAAAAGGCACATCCTTCTTTGTAAGCTCGTTGAGAGGTGCAGCAATGGTGCTGAAATCTCTCACAAAACGCCTATAGAATCCAGCGAGGCCAAGAAAACTCCTCACTTGTGTGACCGTTTTGGGCTGCGGCCAACTCTCAATAGCTTCAATCTTGGCTTTATCAACTTCAATTCCCTGTGGAGTAACAACATAGCCAAGAAAAGATACTCGGTCGGTGCAAAAGGTGCACTTCCCAAGGTTACCAAACAAACGTGCATCTCGTAGAGCAATAAAAACAGCACGTAAATGTTCCAAATGTTCGTCCAAAGATCTGCTATAAATCAATATGTCATCAAAGTAAACTACCACAAATCGTCCAATGAAAGCACGTAAAACTTCGTTCATTAATCTCATGAAAGTACTAGGTGCATTAGTTAACCCAAAAGGCATGACTAACCACTCATATAATCCAAACTTAGTTTTAAATGCTGTTTTCCATTCATCTCCCAATTTCATACGAATTTGATGGTAGCCACTACGCAAATCAACTTTGGAGAATATTGTAGAGCCACTCAATTCATCAAGCATATCATCTAGCCTAGGAATAGGATGACGATAACGAATAGTAATATTATTAATGCCTCTACAATCAACACACATACGTGATGTACCATCCTTTTTCGGCACTAGAATAATAGGAACAGCACAAGGACTAAGGGATTCGCGTATATAACCTTTGTCGAGAAGCTCTTGTACTTGACGCATAATCTCCTTCGTCTCCTCTGGATTGGTACGGTATGGTGCACGGTTTGGCAATGAAGCACCGGGAATTAAGTCAATTTGATGCTCAATCCCTCGAATAGGCGGTAATCCTGGTGGCACGTCTTGTGGAAAGACGTCAGCGAACTCCTGCAAAATGTTAGTGACAGCAGGAGGCAAAGAGGAAGGCACGTCCTCGAAAGAAAATAATGCCTCTTTGCACACAAAAGCATAGCAAACAGATTTGCTGAAATCTAGCTCATCAATATCAGATTTGGTGGCAAATAAACATGCACTTTTCAATTTAATTTCAGAAGCAACACTAGATGGTTTATTATTAGGCTTCATTTGTTGCTCAAATTCTTTTGCCACAATCTGATTTTCACTCTTATTCATCTCCTGTTTTGCTTTATTAGCTCTATTAATATCATCTTTCAAAATGGAATCAGGAGTCATAGGAAGCAAAGTAATATTTTTGTCCTTATGAACAAGAGTATAGTGATTGTTTCTACCATGGTGTACAGAATTTTTATCAAATTGCCATGGTCCACCAAGTAATAAGGAACATGCTTGCATAGGTACCACATCACAATCAACATAATCAGCATATGTAGATATACTAAAATGCACACGAACAGTACGTGTTACCTTAACCTTGCCGCTGTTGTTGAACCATTGGATGTAGTAAGGATGTGGATGTGGTCTTGTGGTGAGAGAAAGCTTCTCGACCATCTCCATGCTAGCCAAGTTGTTGCAGCTCCCTCCGTCTATGATGACGCGCACAGAACGTTCCTTCACAACTCCCTTGGTATGGAACAAATTGTGCCTCTGATTTTGCTCAGCTTGTGTGATCTGCACACTCAAAACACGTTGAGCAACTAAACATTCATACCTGTCAGCGTCTTCAGGAGCCATGTATTGCGTCTCATTATCAGAATCATCTCCACCATGTTCTTCACGTGTAATAAGAGCCAAAGTCTCCTCATCGTAGTCACTAGCGGACTCATATCCACCATCCGCGGTAGCAATCATCACACGCGGAGATTTGCATTCTCTCGCATAATGACCTCCTCCCTTACAACGACGACAAATAATATCACTTGTGTGCCCTGTTGATGCTATGGAAGAAGAAGAACGTTGTGTAGGCCCCGCAGGTGCGCTCTTGGCAGATAATGGTGGTTGTGCCTGTTTTCTTGTATCACGGCTGGAGGTGGCACCTGATGGAGGTGCTGGTGCAGTTGAAGTAGAAGATGCACGTGGTGTCCATGACGAAGGTCGGCCTGCAGAAAAGTTAGTTCGCCCCAATGCTTGTCGATCCTGCACTTCACGTTCAGCTTTACAAGCAAGATGGAATAAACGAGTGATATTAGTATACTCCTTATAGTCTAGAATGGTCTGAATCTCTCTATTTAATCCACCCAGAAAACATGCAAGCATAGCTTCATTCTCCTCAACAATACCACATCTAATCATGCCAGTTTGTAATTCCTGATAATATTCTTCTACAGAACTTTTTCCTTGTCTTAAACGCTGCAATTTTTGAAGCAATTCACGTTGATAATATGGTGGAACCCAACGCGTACGCATAGCAGTTTTCAAAGCAGCCCAAGTAGTTGGAATAGGATATAATCTACAATGTTCAGACCACCATACACATGCAAAACTAGTGAAAGCACAAACAGCAGCAGCAACTCGTCTCTCCTCAGGATATTGTAAACATGTAAATCGTTGTTCAGTTTCTAACTCCCAAGTAAGATATATATCAGGAACATATCTACCCTCAAATGGTGGAATATTCAATTTCAGTTTAGGAATATGGACATCATCTCGTACCTGAGGTGGTGGTGCAGGCCTACCATTACGAATATATACCTGAGGTCGACCTGCTGCTGGTGGTGCTGGTGGCTGCTCGTAGATCTGATTTTGATCAACCTCATCCTCATAATCGCCCGCATACTCATCATCCTCCTGGGTACCAGCAACAGCAGTAGCAGGAGCCACAGAAGTATCAACAGCAGCACCAACAGTTTGGCCAAACGCAAGAGGAACACGGCTCGCTCGGCGAAGGTCTATTTCGCGACGTGGAGGTAGTCGTTGTTGTTGTTGTTGGAGAGGTGCGTTAGGTGCAGCGGGTGGTGGTGGTGGAAGACGCGCGAGCAATTCATTAAATCTGTTATCGAGCTTTGTTTCGAACGTCTTCTCAAGGCCAGTGATCTTCTCCATGGCCTCTTCAAAATTGTTCAGCACATCTTGCACCTGTTCAGTCATCATTTGCTGAAACTTATCATGAAGCTCCTTGTTCGATAAATTCTCCCAGTCAATCTCGTCGGCTTGTGATCCTGGCATGGTTAGCAGCAATAGAAACACACAAGAATATGATCCTACAGACTACGAACAAGTGGTGGTGGTGGGTGTCACAAATCCGTCAAGCAAAACTCAAATTCTTACCAGTTCTTACCCAGCAACAGGCGGTGATCGGCAACCGTTGTAGCCACAACTCTCAAAGCTTGGATAGAGCGATTACCAGGGAGAGTCAAACGCACGACGTAGATGTATGTGGAGCTGGGAAGGCTTATACTATGGTAGCAAAAAGGGTCAGCAATAATCAATTCAGAGATGCAAAGTTGAATAAACGCTCAACGACGGTACTGTGCTGGTCCTAGGCTAGACTGTGCTAGAGACGCGAGCCTAGAACACCAACAAAATCACGGCGCGGCACGTAAACAAGGGAAAAGCACACTCTGAATTTTTTTTCGCTCTTCTTTTTGCGCTCTTTTTTTTTGCGCTGCTTTTTTTTTTTGCGAAAAATCACTATAATGGCGAGTATCTCAAAACTCTTCCTAGCTCAAACTGACAGGATGGGCACGAAATTTTTCGACCAATTTTTTTTTTCGACTCCCGGACCCAAAAACTGGAAACGGGTCAAAAAAACTTCCTATAATGGCACCTGTCTCAAAACACTCAGAAACACCTAAAAATAGGATAGCCAGAAATTTTTTCGAAAAATGCGTTTTCGAAAAATTTTGGGCCTAAACGGAGCGTGGCTACCCGACTCTTTTTTTTTTATTTTTCCGAAACCTACTCCGGCAAGGAAACACGAACCGGAATCTAGATGGATCCCGAAAACAAACCTAATAAGCAGGGAACTCGGATTGGTGGTGGATATATGGTGGTGGTATATGGCAGCGGTGGTGGTAGCGGTGGTAGTATATGGATATGGATCGGTGGTGGTATATGGGCACGGATTGGTGGTGGTATATGGATACGAATTCGGAGCGGTGGTGGTAGATGGAAGGGGCGAAGGTGCGGCGGCGGCGTGACAACTTATGACCAGAACTCGAAACTCTAAAAGACTAGACTCTAAGACCAGCAACTAGACCGACGATGCAACCGCAAATTCAACAAAGCAAAACCCTAAAAAGATTATGCAAAGGCTCAGATTGGTTCGGATATGATGAACTAACCCTAATTTTTTTTGTGTGGCTTTTTCGTGGACTGTAGGTATGAAGAACAGACTCGATCTAAACTACGAAAAACTGTAAAATCTCACCGAGCAACCTGGAAATCTGATACCACTTGATAGAGGCAAAGGTGTCCCGTCTTTCGATGAGATGATGGATATCTCTTTGGTGGAAGTCGACTTTGACGATCCGACTACGAACGTGCGAGGACGTCGCGCCTTAGCAATCGCTAAACCAACTCCGAGAGGTTATTGACCACGCCGGAGCACGATCAACCTGACCACGAGGGTCTGTTTCCTGCGAGCAAACGAAGAACAAGCAAGAAACTGAGATTGCAATCTGGATATTGCGAATATAAGATGAAAGCTTTATTGATCAAGGTGGGGTTCTGTGACGCCTTTGTCTGGTCGTTGAACACAAACGAAGTACGCGAAGTTGCAGCTATGGCGAACTTTTAATCTAAACAAAACCCAAAGTCTAAACGATGCCCTAAGGGCTGTATATATGGAGGAAGAGGGGGGAATTTCGTGGCCCTTGGTGGAGGGGTCCGAAATCAACCCTATCTCTTGTTTCCCCACACATACGGACTCTAAAAATAGCCTATACTTATGTATTTCGAAATTACATGGGCCTGGCCCAATAAAAAGGTGACGCAGCACCTAAAATAGCCTCGGGACGAAAGTTATGAAGTGGCATCTTGTATATTTCGTCCAAGGCTTCATGCACCCATTATGGTGGCTTCAAAGTCCTGAAATCATCACTTGTAACTCCGTTCTTGTTTCCCTTGCGCATGCCATCATCTCCATGCTTGTTCTTGCTCCAATGTTCATCCTTCTCCAAGCTAGGCCCTTCATTTGTAAGCAAAACAAATGTATCCAATTTAGGCAGCATCATATTCTCATGAACATTAGAATCATTACCAAGAAACGAAAGTACCTGGTAATTTAGTTGGCGTGCACGAGCTCTAGTAATTGGTCCAGTATGTATAGCAGCAGGGGCTGTGGGTGTAACAATTGTATTGATGTCCTCATCACTGCCCTCTCGTGTCCCTCCGGGTGCTCTGCCCTCATCCCTCCACGCGCGCTGCCAGTGTTTGGGGCCGGCACACGATCACACACGTTCGTGTGCATGCGGTTGCGCCTGGCGCGGGTCCACAATGCAGTTACCCGATGCAAAAATTGCCATGCGGACGCGCCAAGAATCCAGGACGCTCGACCCCCATTTATTCCAGCGGCCATTTACCTTCATCTTTCGCGTCACACGACACAATAAGCACCTCCACGATGACACATATAGAGAGGACATCCGGCAGTTCCAATGGCGATCCCCATGGCTGCAATGTCGCTCCCAGCGGCCGACGACAACAACGGCGGGCAGTTCACCATGCATCACGTAGTGGACACCCACGTGAGGGGGAAGGCCCTCTCAGTGGTGTACACGAACGATTCGGTGTCATTGGAGAGCTCCATCCAAACTATGGAGCAGTTCCTTGCCGAGGACAAGTACCAAGTGGTCGATTTCGACCTCGAGTACACCATTGGTCGTGCCGAGCACGATCAGAAGGTTGCCTTCGCCTAGTTGTGCGTGTGACATAACGTCCTCGTCTACCACTACCACCTGGGTAAAAGGCCTTGCGAGCGTTTCTCTAGTTTTATCAATAGCTCCGACTACAAGTTTATTGTAGTGGACACCCAGAACGAGCTGGCTGCGATTGTTGCTACCCCCGCTCTTGTCCCAGCTCCCATCCCCGCGCCCGCACCAGCGACCATCCCCGTAGCATTGACGGGGCTAGTCGCCGAGCACTATCACAGAGCTGGAAGGCGCGGGCGTCACCGAGGTCTCCACGGACCCGCGCGAGCTCGTGTACATGCCAGCGCCAGCGCCCGTGCCCGTGCGCGCCCCCTCCACCCACCGCGGCCCCGGTCCTCGTGCGTTTGGATGCACCTTCCGCGCTCGTGCCCATGCGCACGCGCCCCTCAGCGGCATGGACGCCGCCATCGACCGCTACCTCTCAGCACCGCCAGCTGCGGTCCTCCCGCGCCCTGCCCGTTGATCGCGCAATGACATGATGTTTGATTTACACATGAAGAACATTCTGAGCTGCCTTGAAAACTTCAACAACGGTGTCCCGTAGGACGACAATGACAAGGATGGTGCGGCACGCCGCCTCTGCCACTGCTGAAAATAGTTTTTTCTTATGTTTAATATTGTATCTCGATCGCAAACGTTTTAGTTAGAACACCCGTATGCAAACTGATAGCTTCCCCAGGAAGCGAAGGGAAATTGTGCCGAGCAAGATTTGTGCAACTCTTGATCGCAAATGTTTTAGATAGAACACCCGTATGCAAAGTGAGAGCAGGATTTGCGCATCTCTTCAACACAAACAGTTGTTTTGGATGACCCATGTGTAACCACTTACAAACAATTTGGTAAGATTTGCATCTGTCATATTGGGTATGTTGCCATTTGTCAAACTTGAAAGATTGACATCTGTTGATCTGGTAACATTGCCATTTTTCAACCTTGTAACATAGCGATTTGTCAAAATATGCAGCTAAAAATCACTAAAACTATCTAATTTTTGCAACCAAAATTCAATAGTTAAGCATAAATTTCATTCATAGACTAAGCAGTCGTGCTAAACTTATACAAACAGTTCAACTCGACAGCTGAACCGACCAAACTTTTCCCCAATTGTTTCCAACCACATACTGAAATAGCTAGTTCTACTTTATATACTAGCTAATCTTGTGTTTCCAAGCTGCAACCACCACATCTATAGTCAGATGAACTGAACAAAATACTGCTACTGCTACTGCTGCTGCTGCTGCTGCTCCTCCTGCTGCTGCTACTACTGCTACTGCTGCTACTGCTGCTCCTCCTGCTACTGCTACTGCTCCTACTGCTGCTGCTACTGCTGCTACTACTACTACTACTACTACTACTACTACTACTACTACTGCTACTGCTACTACTGCTACTACTACTACTACTACTACTACTACTACTACTGCTGCTGCTCCTACTACTGCTACTACGACTGCTACTACAACTGCTACTACTGCTACTAC